>NC_056728.1:1127472379-1127479879 GCF_019279795.1 Protopterus annectens
TGGGATAGCAGGTATATCTGTCAACTGTACAGACTGTTGCAGAATGTAGAGTTTTGTCCCCTAGTTTTGGCATGGTTTTCACAAAAACATATGTTTCTGGTAAAGTACTGGCGAGTCATTAAAGACTGAGGTTAGAAAATGATGACAGACATTTGAGTTTCACACTTCATACCCTTCAGAAAACACATGCTAATGCAAATCCTATGTCACAGACTGTCTGCATGCACATATATCTTGCAAATACATCTGCTGCAACACTAACACAGTAGCTCAGTCTGTTAAATGCCTTGCATGTAGCGCATTTTGCCACCCACAGTCCTGGGTTTGAGTCCAGTGTGTTGCACTTCAATTACATTCTTGTGAAAACAGCAAATAATGACTGAGTCATTCAATTTTAACCAAAACAGGTTCCTGCTACTACATTAACTGCTACCCATGTTTTCAAGTCAAAGGCCTGTAGGTAGGGACACACTGCACATATCTGTATAGCCTACCCATATGTCGCCTACTACTCTCTGATTAGTACTGTTACATAACAGATGTACCTTAAACACATGCCTCAACTGGACTATTATGGGTACCCTAACCCTGGCTCTGCTGTAATGACAGAACTGACACTGCTCCCTCAGTGACACATACAGCTTGCTGTTCTCCAAGGTGTTCACACACCCCCATGTGTCCTAGACTGCAGAAGCAGCTGCAGCCTGCAACATATGCAGTTGTATGTTAAGCTACCTGCTACAGACCTACCATGCCTCACAATCCCCTAGAACAAGGGTTCCAGACAACACCCATGCATAAAGGGATGTTGGGGGCAAAGGTCGAACAACAAGGATATGTTTCACAGTTTGCCCCTGCAAACATAGTGAGCTGATACACTAGCAGCTACAGCAGCACCATGCACATTCTGACGGGTATGACGTCTGACACTCACATGTCTCTTCCCCTTACTGACCTCAACCCACAATGTTTAACACTGAACTGCCAGATAATCAGAATGTCATTTGACAATGGCCAAACATAGCATGCAAAACTTTGGACATACCTCATAAATCTCAACAGTGGACAGTATTTCTACCTACCCTCTGTAATGCTGTAGTCTCCACACCTCACTAATGTCCATCTCAAAGACTAAGAAATGGGCCAAGGCCTACATGAAGGCCTTAAATATTGCACTGTGGTGCCATGTCATTGGCTAATGAAAGTGCAATCCAGCTGTGTTGGATGCAATTAGCAAGTCTGAGCCACAGATTTTGTGCAGTGGCAATTACCTGTTAATGAGCATGACCTGCAAAAGTCAAGCAACTGCCTATGAGAAGCAGCTCTGTAAGTTGCTTTACCAAGACAGAGTATAATTTAGAAAGCTTTTTTCTTGAGGAATTGTTCACATAAGGATTACGTCACTCAATCAGGTATGTCATACAAGTCCCCATATAATGGGATGCAGATGGGAGGATGCAGTTATGAGGAATAGGGATAACAACAGTAGGCTTGTAGTACATCTCTAGGAATGACATGTTGGTGATACTCTGCTGTCCAACAGCTACAGGCATGCCACTCAACTGTGCCTGCTGTGAATGAAATCACAGCTCTGGCCCTCTTACTCCCTCCTACAATGGTTGGCTCCTGTACGAAAGCTACTGGACTGTGATTTAGACATATTGACAGTAAGTAAGGGTGGAAACAGCTGTCATATCACAGGATGTATTGTCATCCAGCTCCTCTCAGTCAGTGAATGTCACACAAGAATAGTTCAGACATTGTAAAGGTGTCCTTGACTGTCCCTGATGTACTCTGGCTAGGTCACTGTTTTGTCGACATTCATATCTCACCACTTGAGAGTTATGGCTAACATACCTGGCAACCCCCTACAGCAGGAATTCAGGTCATAGCCATTATTAGTGGGGGGGACAGGCCCAACCTCAGTGCATATTGGTCATACAAAGTAGAAGTATGATACAGTAACAGATATTACTGTAGCATCATTTTTTCTGAGCGTTCTGGTGTGTCACAGCCAGATTATGTATATTCTGGCAACAACCATCAGTTATTGGCCAGCCATTTGCCAGACATCCACATGTTTGTGCCAACAGGACAACATATATCAGGCACACATACACATTCTGCAAACATCTGTGTACTGGACAGGTATGATGCCTACAGGGAAGATATACTACAGCAGGTTTGCATTGCTGGCTGTCATTGTGGCACACTGGTGTTGCTGGACTGTCCCCATATACTTGTAATAACACACACCTATTTGTCTGACAGTGGCTGTATGACATAGTAGTGGGACTTTGCCCATATGGGACACACCACAGTAGATGACATTGATGGGTGTGAGGACATACAGCACACTCTGTCATGGCACACAGGGACATAACCAGTATTGTTAATATGTTGGTGATAGCCACATTCATAGTGTGTTGATAGACTGAGGGGTATGATATGGGAGGTAGCAGTGGATAGTGCAGGCCATTTTGGTTATGCAGGGTCTGTACATAGTGGATATCCACGTATATGCTCCTGTGATGTGTTCCCCTCTTGTTCTCTTCCAGGAAGGATGTATCAAAGGAGGCACCCAAAATTTCCAGACACTGAAAACAATGTTATCCTGGATGGCCTCAGACTGCATCATAACATTCTGCATCATAACATTCTGCTGTCCAGGAGTCGCCAGCATCATGAACAATGTGTAGCACTGTGGGCTGACCTCATCATGGCAGTCAACCAAATAGGGCTACAGGACAGAACCTATGAGCAGGTCTGGCACCGGGCAACATATTTGGTCAATGCTGCATGGCAAAGGACTGCCGCTGTGGTCAGGGACCATGTTGCCACCGGTGGAGGGCCTGCAGCAGAACAACCACTCTCGGCCACAGAGGAATTTCTGACAAACTTGGGATCAACCACTGGCTCCAAGCCATGCATCACCCTATACATTGTGGAGGTGGGTGCCACAGCATCCACATCAGTGGAACGTCCAGGTAGGCTTCCTGTGTTCATCACTGTAATACTGTATCAGTCATTGTGGCAACCTCTGCATACCAGTACATGGGTGTCAGGTCTATCTGCATGGGGGGAGTTGGTTTTACTGCACAGATGTGCACAGATACTCAGAATGTTAGCAATGTAGGCAGTATCACATTAGCTATTGTATATGTTGATATACACACATATTACTCTGTAACAATGCCACATTTGGTAATGCTGACAGTACCTCTCCCTCAAATTTCCATAGGTACGTCAGGTGTGGCTGGAGTCCAAGGTCCTGTACCTGGTAAGTGTGATATTGTTGTCTTAAGGATCATATATACCCAAGAATGTTAAGGGCTGCCATTTTTCCCTAGGCACAACTGTTATGCATAACCAAAGTATAATACTTGTATGTTCCATTTTGGAGGGGTTAACTGAAGTGCATTGAATGGGTAATCACAGTTGTGTATTTGCAGGAGAAGTAACACATTAACACTTATTGTTGAGAAGGTCTATGTAGTCTGCTATACAGGAGGCAATCTCTCACAGATGCCTGTTTACACACAATATGGAAAGGGTACATACCTGAGGCAGTGATACTATAACTGGCATAGTATGCTCAAGATGGGTGCACTGTGTTTTAGGTGTAGGTTTATCACATACACTGACATAGCACTTATCTCACAGGTGTATAGTACTGGCAACATTAACCGGATGTAGCTGCAGTGCATGTTATAAAGGGTCTGTCTTATCTGTGTATGTTGTAGTCTGTATGTGTGTTGTGCATAGGATCAGAAATAAGATGTGGTATGTGTAATGCAGTTGTGTCTCCCCACATGTGTGTGTGTGTGTGTGTGTGTGTGTGTGTGTGTGTGTGTGTGTGTGTGTGTGTGTGTGTGTGTGTTTGGATTACCATACACAATAGTGCAGGTAGTGATGTACGTATGTTGTCTTCCTCCTCACAAGTGAACTTGGGGGTTGGAGTGTGTCCCCCTTACAACCTGAAGTCAGTGTCTCATCGGACTCTGATAATGATGGTGGCTATACTGAGACACAGGTGTGGTTGTTGGGGGTTAAATCTGTTGCATGGGTTGACATCCCACTTCCTCCTCCATTGTCCTTGCACACAGTCAGTATGCCCACACATACCCAGTCCCCTGGGGCCACAGATATCGGACAGAATGTGGTGACATCAAACAGGTGAGTATGGCAACTATGGCATCAGTGAGTGTAGATATTGGCCATAGCCAGAGAGCTGGTGAGGTTCCATATGAGCAGATTGACAAGGGTGCTTGAAGGAGGACTGCTGCCTATCCACCACCTGTCACAGGTGTCACATCACGGGTCATTCGATGCATGTTTCGGTCCATCATGAAGGCACAGGCATGTTCTGAATGCAACACCAGATGGATGCTCAGGATTATGGATGCAGCACAGTCTGACATCCGTGACTCCCTCCACCACATTGGTGACACCATGGATTGTTTCACTGATGTAGTGGACAGATGGTGGGGTGAGACATTGTCAGTCCTTGACTCTATGTTGTCTGTGCTGGAACATTTGGTTGGAGTCAGGCATTGGACATGTGGACGTAGGTCAACAACACAATCTTCTGAGAGTCCACATGGCCAATGGCACTCATGCTTCCATAGTGGCAGTAGCTCCATTTCTACAGAAAGGAGTATGCTGTCCACACCACAACATGGCAGGCTATGGGCACGTGGTCCTGGGCAGTCCTGTGGGGGAAAGGGGCCTAGAAGACAACAGTCACCGTCAAGTACTAGCACCACATCTGACCCTGGTTATGGTGGTACCAGTGCCACTCCTGGAAGAGCCAGTTACCGTGTTCATGACCAGAAACAGTGAACTGTCCACTCTGTGATGTACAGTCCACAGCTGTCCAACATACATACATACATGTAAGAATAGCACTGGGCTTGACTGTGTACATGCACACACTCATACATCATTGTCAAATGCAGGTCACCAACAGACACACATGGCACCTCTCTATGTCCCAGCTAGCCAGCACCCCTTCCTGAGTCACACACATGCTGTCAACTGTCTGGCACAGCCTAGGCCTCTGGCACCCCCACACCACACCCTCGGCATGTGATGATATCTGTGCCACATCCTTGCCATCCATACCATTGATGCAGGGACATGCAAATATGCATCTGATGCACAGGGTGACTATATTACATTACATGTACTTTTGAAGTGCAGTAGTGTTATGTCATGACAAGTGCTGTATGCTGGCATGTGTCATGAATACACATCAAATTTTGTGCACCTTTGTTGCATGTTGTTAGATTGGCGGTAGTGTTGCAGAATGACAGGTGTCTCACTGAACTGAGTATGTTTCTGTTCCAGGGGTCTGTGTGGCTAAGCTATGAAGACCTGTTGGCAATACAGTGGCATAGAATGGCAAGGCAGCACAGCAGGCATATGACATCAGCAAGGTACAGCTGTATACATGCGTGGTAACCAAGGTGCATATCTGTAGAACAGCATGTCAGGGACAATGGGAGCAGTCAGCGTAATTATGTATGCATACCCTATGACAAGGCCTGCTACCCTTGATATCTGTCATCTAGGTGTTCTGTACATACAAATGTAGGTGGTGGCATATAGCATTTTTGCCTAAGTAGATGTGGGCTATTTAAGTCCTGCAGCTACTGACAGGGCAGTAAAATGCATGACAATTGCAGACCCATATGTGTACTGCTACATGGGAGCATATCTGTACACTCACACACACCTAGTTGCCTTTATTGAGATTAGAACCTCTACCTATTAGCATACATTATAGCAGTGAGTACTTATTGCATGCAGCACTTAGCTTATATGTTTTGAGATTGTCAGCCAGTGCTGTTAAGGTGGATGACATCAAAATGCCTTGTACAGGAGGCCAGTGGAGAGGCTGGCAGGTAAACACAGGACCTTAAAATGTATATATGAACAATTATTCTGAAGAAGTCTTGTATTTGGAGATGAAAGCACTCAATAAATTTTACTTTTCATACCTGTGGAGTTTTGCTGCTTACTTCTACTTCCTTTATTATTCTTCACACTATCAACAGCAGACAGACATACACTTTGACCCCTGCATAATGTGGAAAATAGAACATGTAGCCAGGTTTGGGACAGCCCTGGGATTGTGTGGTCTGCTGAGATAGCCATGCAAACATACTGTTACTGCAGTTGTATGGAAACACTGATGTGTTGGGGGTAGGGGACTCTAGCATTGACAGTCGTGCATCTGTCCTACAACCCCAGTGTTTGCCATTTCCCCTGCATACTGCAGTGGGCTTTGCTATTATGGGGCAGCTAGTATTGGACAGGGTATCTCTTGTCCCACATAGCTCTTAGTTCTCTGCAAGTAGTCCAGTAGCCCACTCTATTCCCTTGTATGCATGCAGCAGGTCTATACATATGCTACCATAGTCTAGTACCCCATACATCTGTTGTAAAGAAGAGTGACTTACCATGTGAATGCAACAGTTGAGATATCTGTGTTGCAGGGCTGACTCTGTCTGATGCATGCTGTACACAACCAATACATGGTAAGGTACAGGTTGTGTGGTATGAATGGCATCCTTTTTACTATGTATGTGAGTTGGAGTAGGGTGTCAGTCCCTAGGACCCTAGGTTATCAGTGCTATGTGTTGCCTCTTTGCCAAGGCCAGGGCATACTGGGCATGACTACGTCTGCCTACAAGGACAGCCTGAGGGGGTTCCTCCTCCAAGTCCTCCTGTGGGTGTGGCTGTGGAGTCCCTGGCACTGGTGGGGGGTTGTGTGTCCCTTCCCTGTGATGAACCTGTTGCAGCTGTTTCCGTAGGATTATATTATGCAGCATGGCACATACTGTAAACATCTGTGCAGATGTGGCTGGAGAGTACTGCAAGGCTCCACCAGATATATCGAGGCACCGGAACCATGACTTGAGCAGCCCAAACACATGCTCTATAATGTTCCTAGTTTGTGTGTGTGTGCCTCATTATGGCATTCTTCAGTGGGTGTGTGTGCATTTCTGATGGGTGTCATCATCCATGTTTCCAGTGCACAGCCAGCATCCCCTAGTAGATGGCCATACAGGATGTCCGCCCTGGCAAACATCTGGTACAGCTGTGATGCATGCCAGATATGGGAGTCGTGATAACTGCCAGGGCTGCTAGCACACACATTTAGGATAATGCCCTGGGTATTGCACAAGACCTGGCAGTTGATGGAGTGATATCCCTTGCAGTTGACATAGACTCTGCCCTCCTCACCAGGTGGTGCTTTGATGTGCACATGAGTGCAGTCTATGGCACCCAGTACCTCAGAGTAGTGTGCTATATGGCAGAAGAGACACATACTGCTAGCCCTCTCCTCAGGGGTGCGGGGTAAATAAATGTACTCACTGGCATGTGTTTGCATGGCAGTCAGGAACTGATGAAGTACCCTGGATGCTGATGACTGTGACACCCACATCATGTCCCCAATTGGTCTTTGAAAAGTACCTGTAGCTAGTATTCTAA
>NC_056728.1:1127484879-1127647379 GCF_019279795.1 Protopterus annectens
TGATACAGAGTATAGTGACAGGGACTTTACTCTGTAATCAAAAATAAATTGATCAAGAACAGGTCTGATACATCCAAAAATGCTAAGAAGGAAAGAAATCCTAGTGCTTGATCAAGGAGAACCAAGTCCCTCAAAAAATCAACAACTGTTAGCAGAAAAGTGGGAGGGGCGTGACTATAATGAAACATAGACTTTTCGATCAGAGTCATCAATAAATAAAGGAGAATATCAGGAAAGATTAATGTTTGTACAAAAGTAAAAGAAAATGGGGAAAATTCTGAGAAGTATGGCATTGGGAGGAGTGCCAGAAAAATCGTCTTACCTTTGCCTACAAAGAAACAGATGCAAGAAAGACATTTACTACTAGTAATATTTTAAGGAAAGGGGATAGGATCATAATACATTTTTACATAAACAGCATACTGAAGTAAATTTTCTGATAGGGCTGAAAATATGCTCATTAAAGCATTTATTGCCCAACTTTATTCAAAGTATAGGGTGCTGTAGAAGACATACATTTAAACAAATAGAAAATGTGTGTCAAATGGTCAGAGTGATTGTTGATGTCAACAAGCATAGGTAAGTAAACTAAAAGTTGCAATCACATGCACTTATACTGTCATGCAAATGTCAAATAAAGAAACACACGTGTATGTCAACTACCCTTCTCATTATGCAAGCATCATTACAGCACATCAGCAATGTATCATTGAATGCTAACTTGTCAAAGGTATATTTGTGTGTCAGTATGTATCTAACAATGTGTACACACATGTACAGTCATAATGTGTACAACTATTTATGGAAGGTGTATACCAATGTCACTGTATTATAGGTGTGGAAGTGCTACATACAACAAACATGGTGTAATGTATTGTGAATGAATGTGCAATCTGTAATACTGTGTACAGATTAACATTACCTTGCTGTTTGATGCAGTCAGACAATAAGAACTGCACATAGACAAGATATACCTGTTTATAATCCCACATGGCATCAGTATTGCCAAACCATGACAGAACACCACATCATGATAGTGGGGCATCATGAAAACTGTCATCCAAAACCATGTGGAATGACATGTCTGTATGTTGCACATACCTGATATGGGAAAACAGACATTCAAGACATATGACACTGTTACTGTTGGACTATGGACAACATATGTTGTCTGTCAGTCGTCCCAGTAAGACACATGTTTGCAGGTTGCCTGCTGCAGCACTATCAACAGGTTAACTGCCACAATGCATGGACAGTTGAATGTGTGTGGACAGTGTAATGTGTTAATGCGTGTCACGCACACATTGAAAACAAACTAAATGTCACAAGATAATAACACATAAGCATGACAGATGCATGGTATGCAAGCACAACAGTGCATATGCAGTTCAATCAATGAAATTGCAACAACTATTTCGGCAGTATAACAGAAGTGGAGCACACAGACAATAACCTCTGACCAGAGGGGCCAAGCTAATGTGGCTCAGACTTCCAAATGATCTCATGAGCTATCATCCTGAACAAATCCTGCATAGTCCATGCCATCTCATCAAAGAAGGGCCCCATCATGTCCCTCATATGTGTTCAGAACACATTGGTTAAGACCTCCTGTATCTCCTCCCAGAACTTGTCTCTATCATGGTCGTGGTGATGTCTCATCCATGGTGCAGGCAAGATGTCTTTGGCAAGAGTAGGTCCAGGTGCCTCAGCATCATTGTCATCATCGTCACCATCCTTTTCCGATGAATCTGGCAGTGGCCTTGCATGTGCACATCGATGTGTTTGTATTGGCAGATGTCCTTAGGTAACATGTTCTGTAAAGATTAATTGCAAAACATAACAGAAAAGAAAACAAAATATCTCTCACACATGAAAATCATAGCACAACACAATATTGTTATGATGGCTATTTATACAGGGACTGAGACACATCCATTATGCAGAGAGTTACCTATGGCTCTGTATGTCATACTCCTAAAAAAGACAACAGTATTCTCTCCTGAACAATTCTCTATGCTTAGACACACCAACATGGGCCATTAGCTTTGTAAAAATGTATGAATGTTCCAAAAACATATCTTATTGTCTGCAGTCAATGATTTATATGAGCAGCTATGATGCGCCTTTGTAAAAATGAGAAGAAAGATATTGGACATTATTGCAGACAATAGGCAAACCATATGACAACCTTTTGAGACAAGCAATATGATATTTGGCTAAACATGCATCAGTGTAATGAGTGCAACACTGAAAAAATGTGATATATTCAATCAAAACAACTGTAGACATCAGAATGTAATATATCTGTTAATAACAGTATTGCATGTGTACAACTGTATGCATTATCTTCAAAAACAATCAGGAATCAGAAGGCTTACAAAACAAAACTTTGAGAATATGCTAATTATGAGCCACTGCTATAAAATGGGTACCTGCTCAAGTGTCAGTCAACATAGGCGGTAGGAGTGTTTAAAAAAAACATCCAAGGGGTTGGAGACAGAAACAATTCCAATGTTGACATGCATGATGTGCTGATTATGTACTGTTGCTATCAGACAGGTACCTCCTCAAGTGTCAGTCAACCTAGCCCATAACAATGTTTTTACAATTACACCCATGGTGGGTGGGGCAGATGCAATACCAGTGGTGAACTGAAAGCTATGCCACATAGTCCGCAAACAGCAGTGCTAACACTGACACACCAGACTCCTATTTACTCCATGAACAGGCAGGCTATACACAACAAATTAAAAGTGTGTTAAACTATGCGCTATAAGCAATAGTTACAGCATTTACACTTATATATAAAACATTCATCTTAAAACCTGTGTGACAGATACACTCAACAAACCCTCATTTAGGCTGTGGATGTATTTTTAAAAATGTGTTCTGACAAAATGGATCAAAATTATTTAATATATCAGTACTATAAGTGTTATACACAATTATAATAACAGCTACCGTTTGCCGATTTCCCTTATTTACTGATGCATAATGGATATTCCTGCATTCTAATCAATAAACATGTTAATTTGAAAATTACAAGTTTGAAACAGTGGAATTTGCATTTCAGTTTATAATATATGTAAAATATTCAACACACCTCTCTCTTCCTCCACTGCTCTTCAAGCCTGTGCATTTGCTCAATGCACATCACTCTGTTCTGACTGTGGTCCTTGCCATCTGAAATAAAAAATATATATATTTTTAAAAATGTATTTTGCAAATAATGATATACATTTCTTAACACACTTTGTAGTCTGTTTTTCTGAAGAATTTAGATAAGCACAATACACAGTTGACATTTTTACATTCAAGTGTTAATAGCTTTGAGCATAGATTGGAGGACATCAGATTCAAACCAGCCACAAACTCTAACCTTGAAACCTAACTGCCTACCTAACATATTTTAACCGTAAGAAGCATTTTGTCCAGGCAGTAAAAGATTTAATGTTATGACGTTATCTTGAAGGGGGGTGAGCTACTAAGAAAGATCTTGGTTTAGTATTGCAAACTATGAAACGTGCTGTTCATGTAGTGAAACTGTTTTCAAATTACATTCATGTCAGCACTACATTAACAGTAATTGAGATAATCCATTCCTCATACAGTGTGACAGTGTCTTGTAACATCCAGCTTGTGTGAACAAAACCATAGTGTTGTACAATATGGATACAGAAAGATATGTGTAAGGACCATTAGTCCTTGTTAAATTGCACATCACTAGTTAGAAACAGACATCTTCCCTGGTCTTCATTCCAGCTGTTAGTGATGCCATCACAGTCCCGACACATTAGAGGTTAATTTTGTTCTTCTACTGCCATCAGTATTTCATGAAAAAAACAGACCTTCATAGCATTTTTAAAAAGTATACATTAATATTAACCTAAAACTTTCTCAGATACGTATCAGAACTTATCAAGATGTACTGGCCCCGCTGTTAAATAGCAGATGTTAACGGGATGTTACAATTACAAAAATTTCAGTAGGAACTCGACAAATGTCAGCGCTCTTTTCAATAATGCTCAAAATATACATTTATATCAGTAAGTACACTATTCTTAGTTAACTGGATACTAGGGGTATATGAAATCAATATAACAGTTTAAGATATATGTGTCCCCTTTCAATAACTGAACACACAGCACACAAAATGCAAAACTGCTGACCTGTAGTCTTACAAGCTGAGCTAACATTCAGCACATGCTACTTATACACAAACAGGCACTGCTCTTCAAACAATGTTAAACAACAACTGATGTTATTAGGCCATTATGGATTACGAAATTATTTGTAGAAAGACTAGATCAGTGAGTCGTTACTATGCACAACATAAACCTTAATATAAAGTATTGCAATATGTTTTTTAAAACAATGATATGGATGAAGCTAACCAAGGTAACAGGTTCCCTTATGTGGCTTGAAACCCAGAACACGCCAACATTTAGACATGCTGGCCAGTTGCTTTACAGGCCGAACTACCATTCAACTAGGCTTTCATTGCAGAAAACAGGTATTGCAGGTGTTTATTAGAAATCCTATGATAAACAGCAGACTACGGAAAATGCATACAATCTAAACACCTTTCAAAGTGAAAACATGACAGCTATCAAACACATAAATAAAAATCTATGTTTAAGCAGTGTTACAGGTATTAACATTTACATTAAATAAATGTGTGCATATTTGTTTTTGAAGAATGAGATGTTCGTCTTCTAACTTGTAATGTTTCAATAGGTGATACAGTAAGACTATAATAAAAACAATGAAATGGTCTGATGAAGTTCTATTGATGAGAAGAAAGCGCTTACCGCTTTTTATCTTACAATAAAATCTTTATTTGTGGACTACCAGTGAACTATTTTTGTGCCTCATATTGTGGACTACCAGTGGTTTCCTTTTGGAGTCGTTTCCTAACTGCATTTTGATCTGAGGAAGCGTACATTGTGGTACGCAAAAGCGCTTATCCTGTTTCTTGCATCTGGAATAAATCGTTCTGTTTTGGAAGATTGATTTGTGGTCTTTTTGACTAAACTATTTGACCTTTTTCGTGGTGAGTCCTACAGTGTCTTCTTGCCATTATTTTTTCTCATTCACGTGGAGACTCTGTGTGTGTTGCGGTATTTTTTTGCAATTGCAAAAAACAATGAAATGCAAAGTCATCTGCAGCCTAGCCACTATAGATGTCTGTGATTCATGAGAACAGAGGCTTTGTAAAACTATGTACAGTACTCAGATGTTGTAAAACATATGTACATCAACAAAAGACATAGTTATGGATATTATTCAATAAAATAGCATGTGTATTGAACCCATAGTTAAGAGGGCAGAATGAACGAAGTCTACTAAATTATCCCCACAAGCTCATTGTCACAGCAGTTAAAACATGGTTATAAAAGCATGTATATGATATTTATGGTCAAAGAAATTGCCATAAAATCTGTAGGAATGCTAAGGTATATGCAGAATATTGCTACTTACTGTAGGGATCATTGGACTACCTCCGACCTTGTCGACCCTCCTTGAAGCTCCGCTGCATCCCTCTGATGCAGGTCATCATAATGGTGAAGAACTTGCACTCCAGTGTGGTAGATCCCCATCCTCCATTAATACCAACTTGCATCAGGTTCCACGTGTCGATCATAGCTAAATTCCTGGGCCTGGCTGTCTGCTGCTGCTCTAATCTGGCGTACACCATCAACATCTGGGTCTTCTTCTCATTGGTCCAGTTGGGCACACGGACACATCTTGGTCTCCTCGAAGTAGCTATCATGATCCTCAATTAGTAGAAATCTAAAAAACACAAAAACATAGAAATGCTCACTGAGGTACCACTCAGTTCACAGTTAACAATGGTCTGATCAGTAAATGTATCAAAATCAATATTTGAAAGTGGCACTGATGTCATATTCTAAGATCATTGGAAGATAATGGGTAAATGCCATACATGATACCATTTATCAGTACCTATTGGGTGTTTATGTGGTACACCTGGATGTTTTGTGGGTCTATATCACTTAATCGAAGACACGAATCTTCGAATACAAATTCATCGAACTCTAAACATCGAACAATAAAAACCGTGAACAGCCAAAACTGCAAATTTTTTCCTACGGAGTTTGCCCTTTACCTCAACATTGAGCGATCTTGCAGTTGGTATATTTAGTTGGGGGGGCAGAGCCCCCCACTTAAATTACATTTGAAGTGTTTGTGTTGTTTGTATGGCCATACAACTTTTTCCCCTTGGAAAAAATTGGCGGTTTTGACCATTCGCTGTTGTAGCATTTTGGTGTTTAGAGTTCGATGAATTCATATTCAAAGATTTGTGTCTTCGATTAAGTGATACAGACCCTGTTTCAGCACATAATGGCAATTTACACAGATGTGCATGAATGGGATTCCAAAAACCTGAATTTTAATTAACCTCATTAATTATATATGGTGCAAATAGTACCTAAAGTTGGGTATACACAAGGTGCTCTTTGATTCTGTGAGTCTGAGTGCGACGTACATTGGCAACTGGTGGAAGTTCTGTAGTGGTAATTAATAAATCTGTTAAAGATAATCATTTCAAAAGTTACATGTTTAAAGTCACACTTACTCAAAATGTTAACTTTGAACAAAAGCTGTTAAAAGTTCCTGGATTCATGCTAACTGTAAATGTATACATACAGGTGCTGTTGTTCTAAACATTTTTGTTCAGTCCCATAAGCAATTGTGTAGACAGACTTCCACTGCAAATGATAACAGTATATAGAGGGGGATTTATGGGTCATCCACAATTCTTACTGGTATTTCCTTTGATCTAACTACAGAAACCTATGTATTACAACAGTATCTGTATTTAGTATGTGATATTGACATTACGGATATTTTGTAAATCATGTTTCCTAAAACAGTGTTAAAACATATACTGTTAAGGATATTTCTTCAATGATGATTCTTAACAAAATGCTATCACTACTATCTCAATTTACTACATATATGTACTGACTATGGATCCTGAAGTATTCCAACACATTATATAAATTAATTGTTAATTTATGTACAATTTTAATGTAAAACAAAAGCAGACTCTGACAGCATGATGCTGTTGTTCATTTTCTATTCAGCATATATGTAGTGTCAGGGGTTCTAATTCTGTTCACGAACTGTACAGATATTACAAGTTATGTTGATTTTACAGATATTATAAGAAGGCATTGTTGATACATGCTGGCCAGTTGCTTTACAGGTCAAGCTTCCAGATCTTTGCATTGCACAGGGAAGCATAGTGTTTATTTTGACATATGCTGCTCACAGAATCAAATTCATAAATGTGCTCACCCATGATTATTATTATGTTCTATTATTATGTATTATTATGTATCAATGTTTTCCAGATTGTCAACTATCCTAGGGGTAATGTTTCCTCCCAGGAAAATGACAACATAATTAATGCTCTCCTCCAACATAGAGGGAGACTCCTAAGTCATTCAGGAGATACTGTTTGGAGAAATTAAATCTGGACGGACCTCACCAACATGATCAATGCAGTTGGAAGCCACAGCCAATCCCCTGAGGCTTATAGACAATGCTGCTCAGACATGATTCTTCATGCAATCAACTCAGTGACATTATGAGAGATCGACGGGTGTCACTGGTGGTGGGCCACCATTGCCCCCTGATGACATCACAGTGTTTTTGCCCTCACTGCATACGCCAAGAGGGGAAGGACAAATCCTTGGTGGTGGGATTGAAGCTGGCGTTCCAAGACAGACATGTATGCATTTATGTTAAGTACAGGGATGAGTATTGTGACACTCAATGCATATTGCTTCAGCATGTGTATTCGTGTATTACTTTGTTTGATTTACAGCAGCAAAGTTGAGCCATGAACACAGTTCCACACAGGGTGAAGATGATGAACATAAGCATACTTACATGTATTGGTACATCCGCGTCACAGACAGAGCAGTGCAAACAACATTTGCAATGGTTATTGCATTAATATTCACAGGTCCATCTTCTTCAGGCCTACACCAAGGAGCAGCAGGTGAGTGTCTCTATATTTTTGCTGTGCACACTACCTTATTAGTGCCCCCACCTCATTTAATGGCACTGCTCATTACTGTTATATTGTTGTTTCACTAACATTGAACACAACAAGTCCATCCAGTAGAGGGTCAAGCCATTTATCAAGTGCAGAAAGACCAGGTATGTTACAGTAACATTGTCAGAGCTTTCAACTATGTTTAGCACACAGGATGACTGACATCTTTGTCAATATGTGCAAATACAGGCCCTTCTGGCATACAGTTGCAATGTCCATCACGTGAGTATTTGCAGCCCATATTACTGTGTTGTATATGTGATGGCATCAGTATTCATTTTGCTAAATACAAACTCTGCTGTCTTTCTCTTTAATTTCCCACTGCAGGATGCACAGTACAACCCACAACCTCTCTACAGCAGGAGTCCTCAAGTGCACATACAAGTGGTATGTGTATGTCACACATTTTGTATGTTTTAACTGTGTTCACCTGATTAATAGTGTGAATGATGTGATCCGTAATTTTTTTTCCCTACACTAGTTGAAGTTCATCTCAGTGGAACAACAACATCATCCCATGAGTGTTTGCCAGATGTACTTTTATTTTTTTATGCATCATATATGTCATGTATGTTGACCATGTTAATAGATTATATAGTTCTGTTATGTACATTCTGTGAAAGATACATACATCAGACTGCAAGGGAAGTCATTAGTATTTGTAACATTGCAATGAAATATATATGCCAAGTGTCTTTTATATTCACCATGTGCTGTAGGCACATTGTCCTGATCTGTGTCTTTGTATCCTGTAGCACATCAACTGTCTTTATCATCCAGCAGCCCATCCAGCAATCGTGATGTTGTTCATAATGTTGTCTCAACATGGTAGTATGGCCCCTGGTACAGAGGACATTGAGTTGTTTGGACAGTGCATCCATGAGGCTGACACTGATGTTGTACCAAATGTATCCTAAGATGTTGATGCCCACTTGTCGATGGATTCTAAGGATGATGGCACAGTGGACATTGAACAGGGTGAGGCTGTTAATCTTAACACACCACAGTTGGGAACACTGCTGCTGGCAGATCAACACAAGCCATAGATGTAGGTGAGCAGATGTTGTACATATCCAGGTTAAGAGGGTGTCTGTCTCCTGCTGCAGGCAAATGAACGGTCACAGCAATGGGATCGTTCAGACATCTGTGCACTTTCCCATGCCACAGATCATGTGGTACACCAGAGGTGTCTCATGCATGAGGGACAAGAGCACAGACACAGTGAGAATATGGTTGCGTTGGTCACTCAGAATGAGAGTCTGCTAGCTGTGGTACACTCAGTGGAAACCCCGACCTCTATGGGACTGCAGCAATGTCATAGTACAGGCAGGATTTTGTGTTCCCTGACTATGTACAGCAGATTTCAACCTGTGAGAGACAGGCCACCTGTCCACAGAACCACCACTGGGCATTGAGAATCCCTGCCTGTGGTCCAACCTGCACAGCTGTCAACTGCTGGTCCATCTGCTGAGGTCCCACCAATCACAAGGCTTTCAACTTGCAGTCCTGCTGCTTCATCCCAGTATGGTTTTGCACCCCCATCCTTCTCTTTGTGGCTCAACCAGGGCAAAATGTGTCTGTATGTGGTCACAACAAGGCAGACCATGGTATGAGACATCTGCGAGGTCAACCAAAACTGTGGTAGAGTGTGCCCAATGATGTAGTGCACATGGCTGCCTCACATTATTTCAATACCCTGTAATGTGATATATGTCTTCTGAAATTAAAAATGTCTGCTTTATGCTGTGCGTGCTTTATCTTTTTTCATGTTATAATATGGCATAGATATGTAAGTGTAGCACTGATGTGTGTCCCTTACTGTTTACCAGACAGTAATAAAACAAACTGAGTGTGTATGCATACCTGTGTTAGTTGTGCTTTGAACTGATGTTTTTTTTTGACACATTTGCATATGCTCATGATGGAATATGTTATGATTATGTTATGTGTGATACTCAGTGTGTACATCTAGTGGGTACTTGCCATTAGATGCAATGTGTGTTGTTGTGATGGGCCAACACCTGAACACCAATGTTCAGTCTGTGTACTCATGTACACATTGCTTGTCATGACTTAAATATTTGGTCAGATGCTGCCAATAGCCTGCGGTGTTGCCTGGGCTTGCACTTGTGGTCACACCCTATGTTACCTACGCCTGTGACTTTTTGCAGCTATGTCATCCTACTCCTCCTCTGATAACTGTGAGATGTCGTCTTCAGACATTTGTTGTTTTTGTGGTAGTTCACCCACATCTGAAACTGGAAGACTGCCATGTACTCGGGTTAGCATGTTGTAGAGCATGGCACCCACTGTCATCATCTGTGCTGCCTTCTGAGGTTTGTATTGCAGTGCACCCCTAGATGCATACAGACATCTGAACCTAGCTTTCAATATACTGAACATATTATCTATGGTGTTTCTGGTTGTTGTGTGTGCTCTGTTACAGGCCTCCTCTGCCAGGTTAGATGGTTCATGGTAGAGGGTCATTAGCCATGGCTCAAGTGGATAACCACAGTCACTAGATTAGATATTGTTGAGAGGGGTATCCTTAATTTGCATCCTAGCTGTGTTCCTGTACTTAACTAGTAGCAGTCCCTCAGGTATTTCACCTTGTTGGAATGCAGCCCTGAGTCCATCTTTTGTCCAAATGGCAGCATCATTCATACTTCCTGGGTATGTTGCCATGATATTTGTTATGCTGCCATTTGGTGCACACACAGCTGGGCAGTTGATAGATGGCCAGCCCTTTCTGTTTATGTATTGGTCTGCTTCTAGATGTAATGGTGTCTTGATAGGTATGTGTGTGCATTCTATTACACAGAGTACATGGGGAACGTTTGTTCTGTTGTAGAACTAATTCATTACACGTCTTTGCTCCATGGGGTGGAAGGGTAGTGTATGCAGTCATCTATCTTGCTGAACATTGCATGGCAGCTATCTGTGACACTCCCACAACATCCCCCATATGTCTCTGGAATGTCCCAGATGCAAGTGCATCTGGGCTAAGACACTTTGGTTTCAAGGTCGATGTGGTTTCCTTTCAGGGTATGTGTAGACAGGTGTGGACACGTGTTACAGACAACCTGCACCATATGTCTGTCTAGATGATATCTGGCAAGTATTTGCTGTTCTGACAACTGGTTTAGCTGCAGCTGTGCTCTGAATCTAGCTGGCTGCCTTCTAGGACACACAGTCACAGCCTCATTTATAGTTTGCATCACTGCTGCCTGTTGCAGTACATTAACAGCAAGTTGCATTTTATTTTTATGTTTGTTTTGCTGTGGATTTTGCCATTAATCCATAGTATTTGCTTGAATTCCTTGGGTCTGTAATGTATGCACTGAGGTGAAACTAATCTGCACTAAGTCCTCCATGAGCAAAAAAAAACCCATCAGTCTCAAAAGCCATGTAGCTAAAACACTGGTTATGTCCCATGGGCCTCCACTCCAGGAGGTTTAAGGTATCATACAATGACAACTCTAGCTTGGCTGAGTCTTTCTTACAGTTTTACTGAATAATTTTGTAACTTAAAAAATTATAAATTCAGCATAGTGTTGGGAAAGTAGGGCTAAATTAATATAGCCAACTTTTGGGGGGAAATCAGAAAGCATTTAATAAATTAGGCTTTGCTGTTATTTTTTGTAGCCCAGTATTTTCCATAACTTATTTGCTACCTTTGTACACCATTAAGCAGTCTGCAAAAGAAATCTCATTAAGGCACTAAGATTAATTTTAATCTCTAAACATCCATGAGCTGAAAGGTTCTAAACCCGACCAAGAAGGGAATGATATGGAGCCATGAAACTTACAAGTTATTCAACATAGTCTCCCTGAAGATCAACACACTTGGCACATTGTGTCTCAAGTTTTTGTAACTGCCAAAAAAGTCTGACATCTAGTCATTCTAATGCTGCTCCACTGATGCAATCACCTCTGAATCACGTGAAAATAGCTGCCCCTTCAAACTCTTTTTAAGGTTTGGAGCCAGGAAATAGTCAGATGGAGCAAAATCTCATGAGTAGGGTGGATGGTCTATGCACTCAAACCCCAATTTCGTCAAAACATCCATTGTTTTGCCAGCCTTGTGAACAGGTGCATTGTCTGGCAAAAAGAGAACTACTTTCTGCAACTTCCCTCTCCTTTTCTTTCAATGTCACCTTTAATTGGCACAGCAAGTTACAGCAGTATTCTGCATTAATTGTTTGGCCCCTTGGAAGATAGTCATTACAACACCTTCCTGATCCCAAAACACTGTGGCCATGACCTTTCCTGCTGACTTTTGGTTCTTGAACATTTTTGGCCTTGGTGAACCTGAGTGCCGCCATTGCATGGGCTGTTGTTTTGTCTCAGGATCATCGTGGTGTAACCATGTTTCATCAACAGTAACTAGTCATTCCAAAACGTTGGCACCAGCTTGATGAAAATGCCACACAATCAACTCGGAAGTATTCACTCAATATCTTCTCTCATCAGCATTCAAACATTTGGGCACCCACTTGGCTGATAGCTTCTGCATACCCAGCTGCTCATGGATTATGAACCCAACACATACCCTGGATATCTGTAGTGTCTCAGCAATTGTTTAGCCAATGTTTGCATTGGTGGTTCAGTGGTAGAATTCTTGCCTCCCACGCAGGAGACCCGGGTTCAATTCCTAGCCAATGCATTATCTCATTTGGGTGAGAGGTAGGCATTAATGGTTAAGGTGTTAACCTTACCAACACAACGTCCAGGGTTTGATTCTCACATGGGGTAATTGGCTTGGCTTAAAATGGCCCATAAAGGGCAGTTAGCCTAGTACTAACCTATAAACCTATTTGGCAATCTGCCAAAATCAGGCCATGGACATGGTCAACAATTTCAGGAGTTGACACTGTTTTAGGCCTCCCAGAACTTGCTGCATCTTCATTCTTGAAATCTCCACTCTGAAAGTTTGCACACCACTTCTTGACAGTTGAGTAAGAAGGGCACTTGTCACTCAGTGTTTGCATCATACAGTCATTGATTTCCTTCGGAGTTCTCTTCATCAGGAATAGGGACTTCATGACAGCTCAGAGTTCCATACTTGAAAATTCCACACTTTTCATTGACGTGGTTCAATCAATGGTCTGAAATAATGTCAAAGCATAGCGTTACAATTCTGCAAATTGCCACTGTGCAAGATTTTCAGGTACAGAGGCAAAATAATGCTCAGAATTTAGAAAGTTGGCCAGGCTTAGAACTTTTCAGCACATCCTTGTAATACATTCTATTATTTATATGAATGTTTACAGCAGCTCCCATTGTTTCACATTGTGCCTTTTTGTACACTGTTCCAAATCTTGATGGAATTTAAAATATTCCAAAATAGATAATTTATCTTCTGTAATTCTAATATACTGATCAGATGCTCTTTTCCTCATGCAAACTAATAGTCCTTTTACCGAAGCTCATATTTCACTTGGATTCCTGTCATGTTAAAAGATCTGATAATTGTATAATGATTAAGAGTACCTTTATAAGCAAATCTTCTGATGAAATGTAATGAAAGGCATAAAAAGGGGTGTAAATCTGTTGGGCACATGTTTAACCATGCAGACATCTATTATATTGTCTTCATTGTACACAGCTGACACAATGCCTACCACCTTGGAGTGAAACAAAACAACAGGGATGTATTAACTTAATCTAGTAACTGCATCTGTGTATATTACTTAGGGGAAGTACACAGCCATATGTCAGAACAATGTGAAAGCTGCAGAACATTGTGTTAGAAAACAGCAGCTGCGTCTGCCAAATGTCAGCACGCACTGGTTGAAGAGGGAGGTGACACCTTACAGGATGCAAAAAAAGAATGTCTTCCAAAACATTTAAACAGAATAGAGCTCTCAGGCCACTGCTGAAAAAGGATATGTGTTTACTGCATCTTACATGGTTTACAAAATTAAAAAATAGCAGGACATTCCATGTATGAAATGACATGAAAGGTCAGCTGCAGACAGTAGTGAATTATTAATAACCGGGGTTACACTACCAAGAGTGAGTACATACTCTCTGAGTAGGTTTTCAGCAGTTGTTTAAATTGCCCTCAAGTATAAAAATATCTGTGGTGAGTGGAAGGTAGGTTTATACCAATTAAATCTCTTTGTGGAGTGTAAAATCCTGCTTGCAGTGAATTTGAAAGACAAAGCTCCTGAGATCTATAATCAGTATAGTCTCAAAACTTTCTTGCTGTTGTGATATCCATCCAAATTCTGGACCTGTTACCTCCTCAAGGTTCCCTACCTCACAACTCCCCATCCACTCCAGTAACATACTTCTCCTACCTAGGAAACCAACTGATCTAATTTTACTTAATATTAACATCAGGAGCATCACCAATAAAATTCATGAACTACACGCCAGTATCTCACTATACACACCAGACATAGTGGTAATAACTGAGACATGGCTGAAACCCCACACCATAGACAACAAAATAATTCCTCCAGGGTACAATATCATAAGAAAGGACAGACTTGGCAAAAAGGGTGGCAGCATTGCAGTACTATTTAAAAATCACCTTGAAGTGCAGAAATTGAACTTAGAATATCCCGACTTAGACAACGGGTACTAATTTGTACCCAACTTAAACTTAACTCCAAAAAACTAATAAAACGTTTTAGGCTGCTACTTCCCACCTGGTAATAATATTTCCACTCTTGAAAACCTGCTGCACTGGACATATACTACTCTCCAAAATGAACCCATTATCCTGGGAGATTTTAACATAGATTGGATTACCTGCAACGCCTATGCCCCCACTAATCATATTAGCCTTCATGGTTTTACTCAAACCATCCAGACTCCTACTAGAACTGATAAAGCTTCCAATAGGGACTCTATCCTTGATTGGATACTCACTAATAGACCAGTCCTCCCATCTCAGGTAGGTTGCCTCCCTGATAGTCTAAGTGACCATCTGCCAACCTTTCTGCTAAGACAGCGTTCTCATCAGACCAAAGGCACAGTATACAAACTAATAGGAAATATAAAGAACTTCAACCCCAACAACTTCATTTCTGACCTAAAAAGTTGTAAGTTGACACCATTAAAACATCTTGATCTTGACGAAGCTGTAAAATACTTCAGTAATACCTTTCTAAATATCTTAAATCTACATACCCCTCCCAGAACCATTAGAATTAAATCCAACCCCTCCTCATGGCTAACTAAGAATACCAGATCCCTACTGAAAGCCAGAGACAAAGTCTGGGACCACTGGCATAAAATCAAGTCTCAAGATACTAAGCAAACTTACCAAGAGCTCCACAGCAAATGTAAGAAACTAGTGAAACTAGACAAAATCAACTACTACTACAATCTACAAATAAAACATCAAAACAACCCACAAAAGTTCTGGGATACCATTAACAAAATACTTCTACCTGGAAGAAGTAGTACTTCCTCCCCTACCCTTACAGACACAACGGAAAACATAGTTACACAATTCAACAACTTCTTTACTGCCCCATTTACCGCCCCATAGCTATTATCTCTCCACTCTCCGAAATACTAGAGAGATGCATACACTCTCAGGTCTCAGACTACTTCCTTACTAACAACCTCCTTTCCAATACTCAGCATGGTTTCTGACCAAACCATAGCACCACCACCGCCTTACTCTCCTTTACTAACACTATCCTTCAGCATAAAAACAATGGCTATCTCTTTTCTGCTACTTTCCCAGACCTATCTAAAGCATTTGACATGGTCCCACACAAACAACTTATCTCTGTCCTCAATAACCTATCCTTCTCTCAATCAGTCACCAACTGGTTTCAGAGTTACCTGTCTGACCGCCAACAGTACCGTTGTATGGCAGAATGACATATCTCCCCAACTACCTGTCTCCATAGGGGTTCCCCAAGGATCCATCCTTGGACCCCTACTCTTCTCTGTTTACATCAATAATCTAGCTTCTGCCACCAAACATGGCACACTCATACAATACGCAGATGACTCAACCATCATCTGCTCAGCCCAGTCCCTACCCAAACTGCAAAAAGTCACACAGGAAGCCTTTTCCTCTGTTGACACTTGGTTATCCGATGCCAAGTTAATATTCAACCCAAACAAAACTAAACTACTCATCTTCCAACTCACCAAACATACTCAAAACAACTCTCACTTTAACATCACAGCAAAAGACAACACCACTATATACCCAACTGAACACACCAAATTGCTAGGAGTGGAAATAGACAATAAACTAAAATTTGACATTCACATATCCATGACCATAAAAAAGTCCACAAAAAACTAGGAGCGTTATACAGAAATAAGCAACTTCTCACCAAAGCAGCAAAGATTTCAATAGCAAATTAACCACCTTATCTCCACCCTACTTTATGCCTCTCCAATATATACCAACCTAAGGCAATGCGATCTAAACAAGCTAGAGACCTGCTACAACAAAATTGCCAAATTCACCACAGGGGCATCCTACCGTAGTCACCACTGTCTCTCACTTGCTGAACTGGGCTGGCTTGAACTCCCTCACCTCCTTCAATGGTATCAACTCTCACTCACCCACAAACTAGTAAACCATCCACTAAATGTCCCATCCCTCCAGAATCTACTCCAACCCAATTGCACCACCAGACAACTAGATCCAGCAACAAAAATCACTTGCAGATCACTAAAGCCAATAACTCTGCTGGTGAAGCACTATTCTCTTGCACCATAGCCAAATTATGGAACTCCCTCCCAACCACAATTACCTCCATACCATCATGCACCCACTTCAAAACTTTACTAAAAGCGCACCTAAAAACATGCTGGCTATGCCCTTGCAACTCCCACTCTAATATCACCCACCCCATCCAACCACTACCGTTCTTTCCACTCCACTAACTACCTTGATTATAGCAAGCTCAGATGCTCATAAGCCTAGTACTTATTATACAGCAGGAACTTCTTATTGTAACATTTGTTAATGTCTGTTATGTACTTCACAGATAAAGATTCTAGCTGTCTACTGATGTACTATGTCCTTCATCTGTAAATATGTTTTAAGTAATTGCTATGTTAAATTGTTAATCGCTATGTAATCCAATGTAACTACTGTCTGTTTATTTTAACTGTGGAGCTTTTCTCCCCGGGCCTCCACTGAAAATGGACCTACGTCCAGTCGGACACTCCCAGTCAGCAAATGTAAATAAATAAATAAATAAATAACATAAATAAATAAACCATCCTAGCCCTAGCAAGCCAGCAAAGTAAACATAACTCTTCCCTCATAGAACCCTGTCAAACACCCACGGACTACAACAAATTCCACTTCCAACCTGTCCCTACTAATATGATCAGAAAATACCTTAAGAAACTTAAGCCCAGCTGCCGATGCCACTGCATACCAAATTGCCATCCTAATTAATAGATTTTTGTCTGAAGCCCTTGTCCCTGAAACCTGGAAAGTATCCCATACTATCCCTCTACATAAAGGAGGTAATTCTAATGAACTGACTAACTACCGACCAATAACTATTCTATCCCCTATAGCCAAAATTATGGAAAAATGCATTCACATCTAAATTACTGACTACTTGCATACCCATAAACTTCTCTCTAACCCTCAACACGGCTTCCGTCCCTTTCACAGTACCACCACAGCTCTAATGTCTTTTACCAACACTGTAAACTTCCACAGAAACAATGGCAAATATGTATCAACTACCTCCTGGATCTGTCTAAGGCCTTTGATATGGTTAGTCATAGTTTACTTATCAAGGTCCTTACTGACCTAGGACTTAGTCAGTCCTCCATATCCTGGTTCCACGACTATTTAACTGGTCACCAGCAAGCAGTTCTTTGGCAGCACGAACTTTCACCTCTACTTCCAGTCACTCCTGGAGTACCACAAGGCTCAATACTCAGTCCATTACTTTTCTGTCTCTATACTAACAACCTTCATACTTCTACCCCTCATGCATCTGTTGTACAATATGCAGATGACTCCACATTAATATGTGCAGCTTCTTCATTTCATGAACTCTGCACCGTTACACAAGAATCCTTCCTCTCTATTGAAACCTGGCTTACCAAGCTTCAACTTATTCTTTACCCTTCTAAAACTAAACTTCTTTTCTTTAAAACTACTCGATCCTCCCCTATAAACCCTACCTTTAACATCACATCTAACAATAACACTGTCATCTCCCCCACTGCACACACAAAACTCCTTGGAATTGAGATTGATAACAGATTAAGATTTGACATACATATCACTCAGACCATTAAGAAAGTAAATAAAAAGCCAGGCACCCTTTATAGAAATAAACAGTATTTCACCAAACACACAAAATCTACCATAACACACACTCATCTGATCTCCACACTTCTCTACGCTTCCCCAGTTCTTATTAACCTTAGGAAGACAGAACTAGCTGAATTAGACTCCTGCTATAGCAAAATAGCTAAGTTTGCCTCTGATGCCCCATTAAGAGCACACCACTGCACATCTCTAAAGCAGCTCAACTGGCTAGAGTTCCCCCAGCTCTTACTATACAGTCAGCTTACTTTTGTTCATAAAATCCTTAACCAACCGGAAAAAGTCCCCTCACTGCAAAACCTACTTCATCCCTACTCTTGTAATAGATCTCTGCACTCCAGTAATAAATTCCTTCTTAAAGTCAGTAACACAGCGGGGGAATCACTCTTCTCTAACAGCATTTCTAAAAAATGGAACTCACTTCCAATCAACATATCTTCCATCTCCTCACTAACTCAGTCTAAGAAAGCACTAAGAACTCACCTCCATACTACAGGGCTATGTTCCTGTACTTGCCCAGGCTAGTTCTACCTTTTCATACTGCAATCTCGACTCACCACTTTGAGCATTCACTACCTATAAATTGCTGTAAATACTACTGTACTTTTGACTTCTACATTTTTAATTACACTATACTGCTTAACAATGTTTTTGCTGACTTATCTGTATGCATATATATTTTTAGTGTATTTGTCTCTCCAAATGATGTATTATATTATCAATGTATATTTTCTAAAGCCACTTGTATACTGTGATACACTATTGTGTCAGTTTATGTCAATCATTGTGCTTAGCTTATGTCAATTGTTATGTTATATTATTTGTGGAGCTTTTCTCCCCGGGCCTCCACTGAAAAAGGACCTGTGTCCAGTGGACATTCCTGGTTATCAAATGTAAAATAAATAGATAAAATAAATAATACTTTGAGAAAAATGCCAGTTGAAGGTGAAATAGTGTTTTATCAGTATTACTTACCATAGTGTCCAGGCCGCAGTGGTGCAGCGGTTAACATTGTCACCTCACAGCAAGAGGTTCTCCCGTTCGATTCTTGGCTGGAGCACCTTCTGTGTGGAGTCTGCATGTTTTCCACATGGTTGAGTGACGTATAAAGACATGCAGGTAGGTGCGTGTGTGAATGGATGTGCCTTCTTTGAAGGTTGGGCGTCGGTCTGGCAACTAGGCACTGTAAAAATCCACTGCCAATCATTAGTGGACTGGAGTTCTGCTGTGGTGACCCCTAACTGGGAAAAGCCAAAAGACTAGTAGTAATTACCATAGTGTCCATTTCTGCTCACTTGCAATGTTCTAATAGACATCTTTGTAATTATTGTGACCATCTGAATTTGTAACAAATTTACCAGCTTTCAGATCTTCAGTGTAGATGTCATAAAACACATCAGAAGAAAACGTTATATCTAACAGAGAAAGACTGAGTAAATACGGGTCCAAAACAGAACCCTGAGGGATCCCCTGACCATAACCTAAGGGTTTTTCTCAATATGTTTGACAAACTGCTTCCATTTGGTGTTGCTTTGTCATCCTTCTACCCATCTTACTAAATAGACTCTGCCAATTTATACAGATTGACATTTATTAGTTTATGGTCAACCTGTTTGAAAGCTGAAGTAAAGTCTGTTTAAATGACACCAACACTTATGTTCTGTTCATAGCAGCACACATCTTATAATAGAAGCTCTGATTGTAAATCAAAACAGATCTATTGATATTGTAAGCATGCTGGCAAATTATTGTCAGCTTATTGAGAAAAGAATGTAATCCCAAGCTTTCCGTTACCTTTCTTGTTTTTTGTAACAAACCTACTTGCCCATAGCAGCTTATATTATTTCTTGTGCCTTTCCCATTATAAACTGGTTTCGCTATCACTGTCTTCCAAGCTCTCAGTATTTGTTTAGTTTCTCAACAGGCAAAGAAAGTAATATTCAAGGGGGACTGCCAAAACTTCTGTTAAAGTATTTTTAAGTCTGTATTTGTTACACCTTCTTTGCCAGATGCTTTAGGGTGATTTAATTTTCCAGGTATAGCTGTCACATCTTCTTCCTTTATGTTGAAAACCTAATCACTCTTTTTTTTATCGGTTACCAGTAACTTTTCCTTGACAAAAAAAAAAAATCAAAGAGAAAGACTACTGTAGATGCTTGATGTGCACAAATGGCTCACAAACTAGACAAATAAAACAGCTACAGTTAGGAAATGCAAACAATTGTTTGTTTCTTTATACAAAGTAAACAATAGTACCTTCTTCAGAATAAACCACAGGGTTATGTAATTACATTACCCAATGCTATAATGCCTATGACAAATCTCTGATGGGGTGCAACGGCCTCACACAGATATGACTTTAGTTATGTGAAGTAGCCTTTCAGCAAGGAACTTGCACATTTATTAAATATTACAAGTGGAGACAGTCCTAGAGTGGGCCAGGATTTGCTACAACTGCTGTGGCATTCTCACACCTCCCTGGGATTTCTTGTATACTTTTGGGAATATTAATCACATGCATTGAATATTGCTATGCTTCTTCTTGAAATATGATAGCACAGCTGAGTGAGGCACTCACCCTAAAAGTATATGTTTGAAATAGTATGTTAGCAGTCATGGACCTTCACCACCATTGCCTTGCGTAACCATGGGCTACAGGTCAGCATTTACATTTTTTATAGTTTTACTGGGTTATGTTGTTCACAATTGTCACATCTGTGTATAACCATAGTTATAGCATTATATTTTGCTGTGGGCAATAAAGGCCCTTACTGGATTTTAAAGCCATCTTCCCTCATCTAGAAGAGTTGAAGGGGATCTGTCGCTGTCCATATTATATCAGAATGGATTAGAAGTTTTATATCAATAAAGATGAGACAGATATCTGTAACTGTAGACAGATATTAGTGACTGCAGACTCTGGAGACCAATGAAGGCTCAAGCAAGGATGTGCAAGTACTGTTGGGAATTCTTTAGACTGAGAAATGGCTGAAAACATTAAGGGAAGACTCATATCGTACAAATGCCTAAATACCACTCCCCCATTCTGCTGTTAAGGTGAATTCCAAAGTAAACTGCACTTTATACGAGTTTTCTTTATACTGATATTTGGCTTCTGAGTAATAAAATTAATCATGATTCACTGCGGTGCCCTTTACTTTTAAGTGGCAGACATGTTGTGTCATTTTGGGTGGTGGTAACCAGAACCTGTATTAATTGTTCATGGTATCTTTATTACAGTCTCTAAGATTCCTGTTGTACCCCCAGGTGTTTATCTGTACATTGTTTATATAAAAATAGTTAGAAATGTTAGAGACTGTTACGTTTTGTTTTTGTTCATGTTACTACTGTAACATGTTTACTCTTGTAAAGCCTTAAACATCAAAATCTATGGCATAGAGAAATGTGAAATTAGTGTATCTACCCAAAAACTCTAATTCCTGCATAGTATGTAAATCAATTAGGTTTGAAATGTCAGGACCTGCTAGATTGGACTTACATATACTAAGCCCAAGATGCCATTTCTTGGAATACTCCCTTGTCATTGAGATATGGCAATCTTGGAGTTGGTATATATAAGTACAGGGTGCATGGAGAGCTTGCTCCCCACATGGTGGTGGGGGAGGCTTGACTCCCACAAAAAGAAGTTTAAAGAAGATGCAATTTTCAAAATTCAGTTTTCTCTGTTTTTAGCTTTTTTTTTTTTTTTTTTTGGCTTTTCAGCACTCAGCATTTTGAGTGCTAACATCTCAATAGGGAGCCAAATTCACAATTTTACTTGTGGCTTTCATTTGTTATCATGTTTCTCATTCCTTTAAGTAGCACACACACACAAACCATCTTTTTCATGTTCTATACCTCTACTCCATCACAAAATGACTTTTTCACTCAATTAGCAAAGATAGCTCTGCTGCAATGTCATGGGCAGTAATGTTACATTCATTCACACGTTCCTCAGACATTAGCACAGAGCAGAATGAAAAATAGGCTGATAATTATAGGCTTCTCTATACAGGAAGACAAAGAAGTATTTGCCCTGCACTGTAAGTTATTGATAAGTACCACAGATGTGATACTGCATCCGCATGACACATTACAATGTATGTTGCTAAATGTTAACATCTGTCATAGATATACACTGCAAGAATATTTCAATTTAATATAATAAATGATGCAGGCATATAACTATGTTTTTTTTCATAGGTTCATAGGTAGGTACTAGGCTATCGGCCCAAGAGTCTAAGTAAGCCTAGCCAACATGTTTCCCTGGCTTACACCACCCAAGAAAGTTATTTTCATGTGCCACTATCGAGCAGAGCCGCAGAAGTGATCTCCGGGTGTAGTTCCTATTTCCCATCCACTCATCAAGATTTTTCTTGAAGAGTGCTAATGAGGAACTTTGCTTGACATATATGGGTAGCTTGTTCCAGAGTATTGGAAGTCTCTGGGACAGGAATCTATTCCTCCAGTATGTCCTGTTTATTGTGGTGACAAGGTTTAGGTCCCTAGAGTGTGTAGCTCAAAGGGATTGGGATTTCTTTAGGTGAAGCATGTTCAACAGCTCTGGGTTTGACATAGCTTTATATGTTAGGCAGAGATCACCGCGGAGTAGGCGATATGCTATGGAGTAAAGCTGGAGTTTTTTGAGATGGTCAGTGTAGGGCATCTGTTTGAGGCCAGTAATCCTCTTTGTGAGGTACTTCTGTGGCCTTTCCAACTACTGCAGATGTCTTGTGAGGTACATTCCAAAAGGGGCATTGTACTCTATAATGGGTCTAATGAGTGTCGAGTAAAGGGGAACAATGACCTCTTTTTTCCTGGATGAGAACCCTTTTTTGATGAGGTGTGCCACGTAGGAGGACATCCTGACTACTGTGGCGATGTGATTATCAAAGGAGAGACTACTGTCCACCTGGGTCACAATGTCTCTTATTACACATTCGCTGTTGAGTAGACCGCTGCCTATGTGGTAGTTCATAGGTGCAGAGTTTTTACCAAAGGGGATGACAATGCATTGTTTGGCATTGAGCTTGAGGCCATGGCTCTGACACCAGGCATCTGTCTCAGTGAGGCCCTTCTGTAGGATGTCCACATCATTTGAGGACTTGACTATGGCTCCTAGTTTGCAGTCATCTGCGAACTTCATTAGCCAGAAGCCTTCTGTGTTCGCCTGTACTTCAGAGAAGTAGATACCAAACAGGAGAGGTCCCAGGACTGAACCCTGTGGTACTCCACTTGTCACTGGTTTGAAGTCAGACTTGGAGTCTGCAACTTTTGCCATCTTATGACGTAGGGATTTATACCTAGTTTAGTGAGTTTAGCTATAATTCCAGAATGGAGGATTATGTCAAAATCCTTGGCGAGGTCAAGATAGGCTGTGTGAACCACCTTACCGTTGTCTATGGCTTTGGTGACTGCCTCAAAGAAGTCGATCAGGTTCAGGAGGCATGATCTGCCTTTCACAAACCCGAACTGGGTGGGGTCCAGAGTTTGGAAGTTACCAATGTCTTTGTTTATGAGTTCCATGATGATACATTCCATGGCCTTGCAGACCAGGCTTGTCAGGCTAATAGGGCGATAGTTCCCAGGATCAGTGGTGGCTCCCCCTTTGTGGAGTGGGATAACTGTTGCTGTGAGCCATTCAGTGGGCACAAAGCCTGATGTGGGGCTATGATTGAACATGGTGCTTAGGTGGGGAGCCAGTTCATTCTGAAGTTCATGTAAAACGCAGCCTGGGATGTTGTCCGGTCCCATGGATGCTGTGTTTTTGGCTTTAGAGAGTGCAGCTTTTACCTGCGTAGTTGTGATTACAGGGACTCTGCATTCTTCCTGTATAGATATGGGCCCTTTAGGGGATGAGAGGGGGGGTAAAGTTAGCACTGAACCTATCTGTCAAGATGTTGGCAATATCAGTTGGTTTTGTAATTTTCATGCCGTTGTGCTGTAACTCAGAGCAGATCTGGGTGTTGTCATCGAGATTCTTGACAATGCTATAGAATCCTTTATGGTTGTCCTTAGAATCAGTGGTGATTTTGTTTTCGTAGCTAGCTTTGGAGGATCTTATAAGGGATCTCAGCTTCTTACTGAGGCTGACCAGGGAGCTCCTCCACTCTTGGGATTTTACTCCCTTTTGCAACAGTTTCTTCCTTCTGTTGTACAATTTGTTTATGGCAGGGGACCACCAGATTAGCTTCCTTTTTTTGGAGGATAGCATCTTGGTTCTGTTTGGGATAGCACAATCCATGCACTCGTGTAAGTGCTTATAGAGTGCATTTGTGTAGGATTCTGCAGTCGTAACTGTATTGTCCATCTGCATGGGTGTCATGAAGTTTGCCACTTCCGTCTTAAGAAGCAGGAAGTTGGCTTTGGAGAAATTTTTAACTGTGGTGTCCTTAATGGGGGGTGGGGGCGGGATGTGGATATCTAGGTTGATTAGCTTATGATCAGATCAGACCAACAAGGAGCTGACTTTAGCTGTGGAACGCCGGTCATTCATGTTGGTAATGACTAGGTCTAGGATGCTGTTGCCCCTGGTGGAGGTGTGGATAAGTTGATCCAGGGCATTGGAATTTATGAATTCCAGAAAGCTTTGAGTGAAGGAGTTGGTACATGAGTAGTTTTCCCAGTTAGTGGTGGGGTAGTTGAAATTGCCCATTATTAGGGTGTTTGGTTGGACCCTAATATTTTCCATTATATCAAGAAAAGAGGAGTGGGAATCCTGGGGCATGGTGGGGGAGCTGTAGAAAGCTACAATTTGGATTGCAGATTTGCCCAGAGTTAGTTGCACTTAGATAACCTCGGATGCATTATGCTGAGCAACTAGCCTGGAGGTGTGGATATCCTTAATGTATATGGACACACCTCCACCTTTGGTGTTCCGCTGCAGGTTACATGGCCGAAAAGTGTGGTATGAGTTATAGCCTGGTAGTGCAAGGGTGCTCTCTGGAGCCTTGAACCATATCTCAGTCACTGCGCAGATATTGATGTTCTCTATTTTTAGGAGTGCCTCAAGTGAGTGCATTTTGAGATTTAGACTTCTAGCATTGAGTAGCATTACCCTCAGTTTTTGCTTGCCTATTCCTGTTACAGTGGTGAATTTGTCATTTGAACCTTGCCTAAAAAGACACTGTAGGGGTGGCAACAGCCTTAGCCAGTATCCAGAATCCTAGGGGTGACAGGTGCAGGCCATCTCTGGCAAAGCATCGTGGTCTGTCGACCATGTTGTCCCAGGCAGACAGATACTGGATCCCATTAGAATGACACCAGAAGCTTAGCCAATTGTTGAAGTCAATCATTTCCCTTTAGTTTTCCTCCCAGCCCTATCCAGCTAGTTGACTTTTTGAAATCAAGTTCCCAGTAGTACAAACAAATAATGTATGTCAGAAGTCTTCAGTAAGGGAACCGCATGAATCATGTCTGGCAGTATAACAGAAGAAAGTTAAAAGTATATAGGTTCATAGGTACTTATGTGTTTACTAGGCTAACGACCACAAGGGCCTTTTTAAGCCTAGCCATACATCACAAATCTTTGACAAGTTCGGATACCCTTGATAAGTGTAAGCATGGGCCTGGGAGATGAACCATTTATGGGTTTCCTGTTTCCATTAGAGACATAGGTGCCAAACAAGGGAGGAATTTCTGTTTTCCCATCCAGTTGTCCAAGTTGCACTTGAATTGGGTTAGGGAGGAACTCTGCTTCACATGGAAAGGGAGCGTGTTCCATATACGAGGTAGTCTCTGGGATACATACCTATCTCTCTAGCAGGTCTTATTTATATCACAGGCAAGGTTTAAGTCTTTAGAATGGTTAATTCTGGTGCTGCTTGTTTTGTGGATATGCAGGAGGTCCATCAGAATGGGGTCTGACAATGCACTGTATGCCAGGCATAGATCTCCCCTCAAAAGCCTGTAGGAGACAGAATACAGGGATAGGGCCTTGAGATGGTCTGCAGAGGACAAATTACTTATGCTCTGTATTCTTTTAGTGAGGAACCTCTATGGGCATTCCAATTGTTAGATATTCCTGGTTAGGCGCATACCAAAGGGGGCACTGCACTCAATTATTGCTCTGATGAATGCCAAATACAGTAGAAGAATGACTTTCTTGGACTTAGATGCCATACCTTTGTTTATAAGTTACGCAACACAGAATGATTTCCTCACCACTGTAGATACATGATGATCAAAGGCTAGATTACTATCTATGTGTGTCCCTAAGTCCCTGACTAATTTGTCAACTCTGAGGAGTGTGTTGTCAATATGATAGTTAGCAGAGATGGATGACTTCCCAAAGGATACTATTATGTATTTCTTGTCATTTAATTTTAGTCCATGGCTCTGACACCAGTTGTTTGTCTGTGTCAGCCCCTCCTGGAGATCATTTGTGTCAGTGTGAGATTCAATGACAGCTCCTAATTTGCAATCATCTGCAATTTTATTCAGCCAGAGACCAATGGCATTGACCTTGACTTCTGAAAAGTAAATGCCCAAAAGGAGCAGTCCAAGGACTGATCCCTGAGGGACTCCACTTGTGACTGGCCTCTTTATAGAAGTGGACTCCCCAATTCTAACTTCCTGGGTCCTGTCTGTGTGCCAGTTGGCTATTCACTGGGTGACATATGGGTTTGTACCTAGCCTCTTGAGTTTGTCAACACTGCCCGAGTGGGGTATTGTGTCAAATGCCTTGGCCAGGTCAAGGTAGACAGTGTGAATGATTTTGCCCTTATCTATTGCTTTGGTGACCTTCTCAAAGAAGTCCACCAAGTTGAGTAGGCATGATCTACCATTGACGAAATCAAACTGGATTGGGTCCAGTGTCTGGAGGTTTACTATATCTCTGTTGATCATCTCCATGATAATTCTTTCCATGGCTTTACATATATGACTAGTAGGACTTATGGGTCTGTAGTTTCCAGGATCTGTAGATGGCCCACCTTTGTGCAGAGGGGTGACTGTTGTCTTTCTCCATTCATGAGGCACGAAGCCTGTTTGGAGGCTATAGTTAAATGGTAAATCCAGAGGCCCTGATAGGTCATGTTTCTGGCTATTTGGAAGGCATCCTGAGATATTGTCTGGGCCCCTTGATGCAGTACTCTTGGTCTTAGAGAGAGCATTAAGGACCTGTTCCCTAGTGATAGTAGGGGAATTATATTTGATGATATTTCCTGAGGGAAGGTTCAGGGGGAGAGAGGGGAAAAGTTGGATCTGAATTTATCAGCCAGGTGGTTTGCTATATCTTCTGGCTCAATATAGGTGGCTCCATTTACAATGAGGTCTGCACACAATTGTGTATTGCCTTTGAGGTTGTGGAAATAGCTAAAGAATGCTTTGTGGTTGTCCTTGGCCTGGGAGGCCAAACGTACCTCAAATTTGGCTTTGGTAGACTTTATTTGTCCTCTGCGTTGTTTGTTTAGTTTGATGACAGTGCTTTTATCCTGCTGGGTGCTGTACCTCCTAATTTTTGCCATGATTTTAGGTTCATAGGTTCATAGGCAGGTACTAGGCTATCTGCCCGAAGGCATTTATAAGCCTAGCCGGAATGTGTTGGCTTTCGCCCCCCCCCCTTAGATTAGTTCCCTGTGCCTCTGTCCAGCAGAGCCATTGAAGTGATCCCTGGGGTAAACTTTCTGTTTCCCATCCACACGTCAAGGTTTCTCTTGAAGAGGGTTAGCGAGGAGCTCTGCCTAATGTAGATTGGAATCTTGTTCCAGAGCATGGGAAGTCTCTGGGACATGAATCTATCCATCCAGCAGGTCCTATTTATTGTTGTGGTGAGGTTTAGATCCCTGGAGCTTGTGGCTCAAGGGGATATGCTTTTCTTTAGGTGGAGCATGTCCATCAATTCTGGGTTGGACATGGCCTTGTATGTCAGGCAGAGATCACTTCTGAGTAGGCGGTATGCAACTGAGTACAGCTGGAGTTTCTTCAGTCGAGCTGCATAGGGCATCTGCTTGAGACCAGTGATCCTCTTCATGAGGAACTTCTGTGGTCTTTCCAGTTGTTGCAGGTGTCTTGTAAGGTACATCCCAAATGGGACATTGTACTCTATGATGGGTCTGATGAGTGATGCGTAGAGGGGCCCAATGACCCTTTCGATCTGAATGCAAACCCTTTTGTGATTAGGTGGGCCACATAGAAGGATTTTATAATCACTTTAGCAATGTGATTATCAAAGGAGAGATTACTATCTACTTGGGACCCAGATCCCTTATTACGTCTTCCGTATTTAGGGGGCTACCGCCTATGTGGTAGTTTGTGGGTACTTTGTTTTTTCCAAAGGGGATGACTATGCACTTTTTGGCATTTAGCTTGAGACCATGGTTTTGACACCAGGTATATGTCTCAGTGAGACCCTTTTGGAGGATGTCTGTGTCAGCCGGAGAGTCAATTATAGCCCCTAGTTTGCAGTCGTCTGTGAACTTGGTGAGCCATAGTCCTCCTGTGCTTGCCTGTACCTCTGAGAAGTATATGCCGAACAGGAGGGGTCCTAGGACTGAGCCCTGGGGAACACCACTTGTAACAGGTTTAGAGTCAGACCTAGCTCCTGCAACTCCTATCATGTGGGTTCTGTCCATGAGCCAGTTGGCAACCCATCTCATGACGTAGAGGTTTATGTTCAGGCTGGTGAGCTTGTCTATAATACCTGAGTGGGGAATAGTGTCGAAGGCCTTTGCAAGGTCTAGGTAGGCTGTGTGGACCACCTTTCCCTCGTATATAGCCTTGGTAACTGTCTCAAAGAAGTCCACCAGGTTTAGGAGGCTTGATCTGCCCTTAAAGCTGAACTGGGTTGGGTCCAGTGTTTGGAGGTTTCCAATGTCTCTGTTAATGAAATCCATGATGATGCGCTCCATAGCTTTGCAGACCAAGCTAGTCAGGCTTATAGGGTGATATTTCCTGGGGTCCATTGTGGCTCCACCTTTGTGAAGCAGAATAACTGTTGCTGTGCGCCACTCTGTGGGAAGGTAGCCTGTGGAGAGGCTGAGTTTAAACAGTGTGTTTAGGTGAGGGGTTAGTTCATCTTTGAGCTCGTGTAGGACGCAGCCTGGGACACCGTCCAGTCCCATTTATGCTGTGTTTTTTGGCTTTGGAAAGGGCTGTTTTAACCTGAGTTTCTGTGATTTCAGAGGCATTACATTCTTCTGGTATAGTTATGGGCCCTTTTGGTGGTGAGAGGGAAACTGAAATTTGCACTGAACCTGTCTGCCAGGATGTTGGCTATATCGGTCGGTTCAGTGTATTTTGTGCCATTCTGCACTAACTCCGAGCAGATCTGAGAATTGCCACTTAGATTCTTGACATAGCTAAAGAATGCTTTGTGGTTATCTTTGGAGTCCATGGCAATTTTTCTTTCGAAGCTAGCCTTGGATGATTTTATGAGGGAACATAGTTTCTTGCTGATACTGATCAGGGATGTCTTCCCTTCTTGGGATTTTACTCTTTTCTGTACTAGTTTCCTCCTTCTATTGTATAGCTTGTTTATGGCAGGGGTCCACCAGACTGGTTTCCTTTTCTTAGAGGAGTGAGTCTTGTTTTTTTTTTGGGACAGCACGATCCATGCATTCTTGTAGGTGCCCGTAGAGTGCATTAGTAAAGGATTTTGCAGCTTGGACAGCATTATCCTTTAGCATGGGGGCTTTGAAACTTCCCACCTCGGTCTTAAGTAACGTGAAGTTTGCTTTTGAAAAGTTTTTCACAGTGGTTTCTTTGACCACGGGTTGTGGCAGAATGTGGATATCCAGAGTGATTAGTTTATGGTCAGATCTAACCAGCAAGGGGTTGACCTCCAGTGTTGAACACCACTCACCCATGTTGGTGATGACCAGGTCCAATATGTTGTCACCTCTGGTGGGGGTGTTAACCAGTTGATCCAGAGCATTTGAGTTTATAAATTCTAGGAAATGTTGGGCCAGGGAGTTCGCACTTGAGTAGTTGTCCCAGTTAATGTTTGGATAATTGAAATCACCCAATATCAGGGTGTTTGGTTGGACCTTTATGTTTCGGGTAATGGGACATGGTGGGTGATCTGTAGCAAGCTATAATTTGAATAGCAGTTTTGCCCGTTGTTAGTTGCATGTGGATGATCTCTGAAGCATCCTGCTGTGCCACTAACCTGGAGGTGTGGGTATCCTTGATCAATATGGATACTCCCCCACCTTTTGTATTTTGGTCTGGGTTTTGTGGCCGAAATGTATGGTATGAGTTGTAGCCTGGTAGTGCTGGGGTGCTCTCTGGGGCCTTAAACCAGGTTTCTGTTACTGCACATATATCGATTTTCTGCATACTGAAGATGCCTCGAGTGCATGCATTTTGAGGTTTAGACTTCTGGCATTGAGCAGCATTACCCTCAGTTTTTTGTTACTTGTGTTATTTACGGTGGTGGGTTTGTCTTTTGAGCCTTGCCTAAAAAAGGCACTATGGGGTGGCAAGAGCCTTGGCCAGTATTCAAAAGCCTAAGGGTGACAGGTGCAAGCCGTCTCTAGCAAAGCAGCGTGGCTTATTGAGCTTGTCATCCCAGGCTGACAGACACAGGATCCCCTTTGAATGACACCAGAAGCTTAGCCAATTGTTGAAATTGATATTTTTTCCTCTATACCGTGGTATCATTCTTGGTGAGGGCAGGATGCTACTCAGGGTCAGGGTCATACCAGCCTGGCTACATGATCAGAGAGCTCCTCCATGTCTCTTTTCGTGTAGTTCAAGGAGGTACGGCTCAGGTCATTCACACCAACATGGACAATGACAGAGTCACATTTGTACATGTTCTGGAGTGACCTGCATGCTTGTGTTATGTGGCGGATCCTAGCACCCGACAGGCAGCTAACAGTAACCTTCTCCTTGTTCAGCCTAGTGAGTGGGATGTCAGTGTGCCTGACTATAGAGTCACCTATTACTAGTGTGTTGGGTATGTTATTTTGCCTTACGGGCTGTGATTGTGTGGCACATTGGTTTTGTGAAGTATGTGTTTCATGGTTTGTGTTGGGGGGTGGAGGTTGCTTGGATGTCTGCTTTGAAGGTTTCTGTTGCTTTTGCAGATTTTTATTTAGAGCCTCACTCCGAGTATGTTTTTGTGTATTTAAGTGTGTTTTTTGCCAGTGTTGGTTTCATAGGTTTATGTGAGACTGGTGGTGTGATGCAAGTAATTCCCTTCTCCTCTTGACTGCCTGGTCCAGTCTTGGGTTGAGAGAGCTTAGCCTCCAGTTTTGCTGTATAATTGCATCTCTCGCATGTATTAGTGTTTGGTGGAATGAGGAGAGGGTTGTCTGTGTACATGAGGCAATTGTAACATTGCCTCAAAATGCCCAGATTCACCAGTTGGATTGAAGAGTACACCTGAAACTGACCTTTGGACATGTCTGGATAGGTACAGTGAACTGTTTTACTGATTGGCTGGTAAGGTCGGATAGAGAGCCTTGTCCTTCTCTACAGTATAGGTGGGTCTAGTGCTAAGGTTTATTAGTGCTTGCTATGAGTTTTGGGCAAGTGCAGGGATGAGAAGTGAATGATTTGAGTGTTTAAGTTGAAAGTTTGTCTAGTTCCAAGGGAAAAATTAAAGAGTAGACTTTGTGGAGCCAGGAATAGTTACACCCTAGCTAACTGGTGCTGCCCGGCGTGCAAAACAACGCAAATGCGGGTTTTCTTCCTCCTGTTATACAGCTGATTGATTTTGTGATTCCACCAGGGTGGCTTGTGTTTTAAGTTAGTTCTGTATTTCTTCCTAGTGGGTTCAGCTGCCTCTATGCAGCTATTAACATGGTTGCACAGGGTTTCTGTGAACAGTTTTGCATAGGCATAAGTGTTCTCAAGGTTTATAGGGGTTTGACATTTTGCCAGATTCTCACTTAATGGCAGGAGGTTAGCCTTAGAATAGTAAATTACAACCAGACAGTGATCCAAAAGTTTTCTCTAGCACCGTTTCTTTTAACCCATCATTGCTGCCCTGATGAAATTTTTTAAAGTGCATTGCAACAGAACTTTCCTATTACTAATATCTCTGGCATGTTCCATCAGTCTAACTTTGAATGCCCTCTTTGTCTCTCCAATATAGAATTGGTTGCAAGGGCAAGTGAGGGTATAAATAACACCCCCAGAGTTGCAAGTAAAATGATCCCAAGTATTAAAAATATATTATTAATTTGTGGAAAACTCTTAACCACAAACCTACATGCCTTACACCTACCACACGTGGCATAGTAAATTTGCTCCTAAATATAACATTTTGAATATTTTTCCCTCTTCTGAAGGAAATCCCCAATTTTTCTTTCAGCCAAGCTGTCACATTACCAAGGGAACAAAAATAGTCCCAATAGTACCTAACCTGTTGCATCATTGCAGTACAAAAACAACTATATGTAGTTACAAAATAAATAGTGTCAAATTGTTCTTTAATCTTATTTGTGCAGGAAGTAATAGAAAACTTATTAACACTACCCCCTGTTCTTTTATTATTACTTTCAAAAATTTTTTTACAGCTTTTATCAATTAACTCATTGCTGTAACCCCTTCGCCCAAACATCTCAATAGTTTTAATAGGAACTAGCATCTCTTTCTTGGATGCTACATTGTGCATTGTGGAAGGTAAAAATTTATACACATCTGTTAATAGAAAATTTGAAGAAGGAACACAGTTTTGTACATGGACAGAGTTGTCATCCTCCCCATACATTGGAAGCATTACATTTTGGTGAAGTCCTTAGGATTTCTAGGTTATGCAATAATGACTATGATTTTAAAAAATTATTTAGTAAAACTATTGAGATGTTTGGGCGAAGAGGTTACAGCAATGAGTTATTTGATAAAAGCTGTAAAAAATGTTTTGAAAATAATAATAAAAGAACAGGGGGTAGTGTTAATACGTTTTCCATTACTTCCTGTACAAATAAGATTACAGAACAATTTGATACTATTTATTTTGTAACTACATATAGTTGTTTGAGTACTGCAATTATGCAACAGGTTAGGTACTGTTGGGAATATTTTTGTTCCCTTGGATCATGTGACAGCTTGGTTGAAAGAAAAAATGGTGATTTCCTTCAGAAGAGGGAAAAATATTCAAAATGTTATAGTTAGGAGCAAATTGACTATGCCCTCTATGTGTTTAGAACACAGAGTACTATCTAGTGGGACTTTCACGTGTGGTAGGTGTAAGGCATGTAAGTTTGTGGTTAAGAGTTTTCCACAAATTAATAATATATTTTTTAATACTTGGGATAATTTTACTTGCAACTCTGAGGGTGTTATTTACGCCCTCACTTGCCCTTGTAACCAATTCTGTATTGGAGAGACAAAGAGGGCATTCAAAGTTAGACTGATGGAACATGCCAGAGACATTAGTAATAGGAAAGAAGAAAGTTCTGTTACAATGCACTTTAAAAAAATTCATCAGGGCAGTAATGAGGGGTTAAAAGGAACGGTGCTAGAGAAAATTAATGTATCTTATTTTGATGTAAATAACTTTAAAAAACAGCTATTATTTAAAGAGACTGTTTATATTTTAAAGTTTGGCACTTTATACCCTCATGGGTTAAATGAGGAACTGAACTGGAGAGTATTAATTTAATTGTTTTATTGTTTTATTGCATTGGCTATAAACTTTTTTAACTTCCTAAGTGGATAATTAATTGTTCAATTATTGCTTGTTAGTTTTATATAAAATGTATGTGCTTTTGTGGTTCTTTACTCCTTGAAGGCTATGGCCGAGACATCAGAGGAAAAGAACTTGTTTACAATAAAACTTTTGGATCGCTGTCTGGTTGTAATTTGCTGTTTCTTGGTGCCTGGTGGTTGCTGTTAGCCTTAGAATAGTGCCTGAATATTCCAGGTTTAGCTGGGATCCAGGTTTTATTTTTATTCAGAGGAGACCATTTTGTGGTCTGACCTTACCAGAGAAGGCATTACAGTAGGGGGTGTGCAGCAGTCTCCCATATTAGTGAGGACCAGATCCAGTATGGTTGCACCCCTGGTTGGTGTACAGATTGTCTGGTCCAGGGAATTTGTGTTTACAAAATCCAGGAATCTGTGCATGTATGTTTGGTGTCATATAGGATTCCCAGTTAATAGTGGCATAATTAAAGTCACCCATGAATATGGTATTGGGTTGGATGGTTAGTGTTTCTAATAAGTTTAAATACATGGTATGGGTTTCCTGGGTCACAGAGGGGGATCTATAGCTTGCAAGGAAGTGGCATTGCATTTTACCTATGGTGATTTGAACAAGGAGCAGCTCAAGTGCATTGTCCTGTTTGACCAGCTTTGAACTATATTTATTTTTTATGTAAATAGAGACACCTCCACCTTTAGTCCCTGCCTGTAAAATAGCTGGCCTAACTGTGTGGAAGGTATTATAACTTTGCACTTTTGCTGTGCTCCGTGGCTTTAAGCCATGTCTCAGTGAATGTACAGATGTTAGAATTCTCTAGGGTAAAGAGAGCTTCTAGGGAGTAGAGTTTTTTTGTTTAGACTCCTAACAATGAGCAGTAATATCTTTAGATTTTCTTGGTTTTGATTTGCTATGTTGGAAGTACTTTCCATTTGGCATTGCCTAAAAAGGCACTATGGAGGAAGACAACATTTTAGCTAATATTCAAAATCCTAGAGGGGAGAGGTGCAGACCATCCCTGGAAAATCAGCATAGTCTGTTGACCACCTCCTTCCATGCTAATAAATACTGCACCCCCCTTAGAATGACACCAGAAATTAAGCCAATTATTAAAGTCAATCATATTTTGTTCGTATTGTGGCATCCTCCTTGGAGAAGGTAAAATGCTCCTCAATGCTAGGCTCATACCAGCCTGAGACACACATTCTGAGATCTCCATGATGTCTCTCTTCATATAGTCTAGGGAGGCACATCTCAGATCATTTACTCCCACATGGACATATTGGTAATTGTGGTCCAATGACACTAATGTGGTGGATCCTAGCCCCTGATATGCAACTGACCGTAACTTTCTCCTTACTCAGCCTGGTGAGAAGGACATCAGTGTGTCTCACAATGGTGTCCCCATTGACTAGAATTTTGGATTGCGTGGTGGCTTGTCTTATGGGCTTAGTGGTAGAGGCTCCATGAGATGTAGCTCTATGTGTTGATGTGGGTGTTGTTTTGAAAATGCACATTTGAGGCGTCTGAGAGTATTTGTTATGTGTACTTCCTCTAGGAGGTCTTTGTGGTTTAGGAAGGTTACATTTACGTACCTCAGCATATGTGGGTCGATCTGTCTGCTTTGAATTGTGCGTGATGGATGCAGTGTGTGTAGTACTGACAACCTTATTGACATTAGGAGCACTTTTATGTGAGAGCTTTGCCTCCAGTGACATTGTGTAAATACATCTCTCACATACCATATCAGTTTGTTTGAGAATTAACTGGTTGTCAGTAAACATGAGGCAATTTCTACATTTCAGTCCATATCCACCAAGCCAGTAACGGAGACAACAGGAAAGTTCATATCCATGCTAACAGACCCTTTTTATTGATTAGACAGTTGGAGTGAGAATATCAATCAGTGTCAGGAGTATCTGGTTTGCAACTATGGGGACAGTGCTTTTCACTGAGAACTAGTAGTTCTGTGTGCAACTAAGTATTGGAGAAATATCAATTGTGCTTTTAAAGGAAAAAGTCACTCAAGGTGTCTGAGTCTGTACAGAGCACTGCCAAACACTTGAGGAGAAACTAATACGTAGACCCTGAAAATTAAAGGATGAGGTATTTAGGCAAATATTCTGAAGTAGAAACAAATCAAGCAGTACTTACTGAAAACAAAGAATTAGCTTGTCAGTGATGATGAAAAGAGAGGAGTCACATGAATGGCTACTGCCTGGCTACTACTACTACTGCTGGTCTCACCACAACTTCACTGTGCTGGGATACAATGCTCCTTTGCTTCTACTCTCACCAGAAGCAAAATGTTAGAACCAATCCCAAGAAGAGAAGCAGGCCTCGGCCTGTTTGGCGATCCTAAGTCTTATTCTAGTTGATGCAAGGGTCTGTAGGCTTGTAGCCTTTTTCTGGTAGATGCCTCGAATAGCAGCCAGACCAGTCAGGAACATTAAGCACAGACACTCACTCTCCAACCAGAAACAGTCAGGAATCAATGCATTCTGCTCCTTCTCTCACCAGGATCAGAATATAAGCACGGATTCTAAGCTGTCACCTATAAAGCACTTATTAGGCTTTTTGGAGATCAGTAGTCTCCAGGAAATAATGTCCCTGTACCAGAGGTGCCAGAAGCTGTTGAAGGCTTGGGGGGGGGGGGTGGAGGATGAGAGGGACACTTAGTGATCTAAAAAGGGAAATTTTTAAAAAATATTTACTCCCTCAACATAGGTTCACTTGGAGGGCATTTTAAGCTTAGCCAATATCCTTTTTGGTGCTTGAATTAACATTTCCTAATTGGTCTTCCCCATCCTATGACTGATAATTGTATATTAGTCTTAGTGAGAATAATTGTGAACATACCATAGATAACTGAAGGGGACCTATGTAAGGGATGCAGCATTTAGGAACTGCCTCTATCCATTACTGGCACAAGGGGAAATCCTGGAGTGAATTCTGTTTAGATACATGGACTGAGTATTTCTGATGCCATTTGACTTACTGATGTTCAGGAGGTCCATCAGTATTGAGTTGGAGGATACCTTGTATGTCAGACACAGGTCCCCTCTTAGCACTCTGTAGTATAGCAAGTATAGTGATAAGGCCTTGAGGTGGTCCATGCAAGACATATTGTTTAGGACTTGTATCTTTTTAGTAAGGTATCTTTGTGGGCACTCCAGTTGTTGCATGTATTTGGACAGATACATGCCAAAGTGGGCATTATACAAAATTAATGACCTAATGAGGGCTTTGTAAAGGGGACAATAACATCTCTAGCTGTGCAATATAGAAAGACTATCTTATGACACATGCTGGTCAAAAGTTAGGTCACTGCCCACAGAAGTTCCCAAATGCCTAACAACTGGGTCAACTCTCAGGAGGGTATTGTCTGTTTGGTAGTTCCCTGGGATAGACAACTTCCCAAAGGATACAATAATCTATTTTCAATTCATGATTCTAGCACCAATTACTGTTTGGGACAAATCTTCCTGTATGAAGGTTAAGTCATTTGAGGATTCAATAACTCCTCCTAGCTTGTAGCTATCTTGAACTTAGTCAGCCAAAGCCCTTTGGTATTAGCTTTTACTTCTGAGAAGTAAATGTTAAACAGGAAAAGTCACTACATCAAACCCCGGTAGACTCCATTTCTGACTGATCTCCTTTTAGAGATAGCCTCCACTAGTTTGATCTCCTGCATCCTGTGTGCCAGTTGGCAATCCATCTAGTTATGCAAGAGTTTATTTCCATTTTATTCATACTTACTGTCTCTCTCAGAGCATCACACAGACACTGGATTTGCTTTCCTGGCATTTACTGAGCATGTACACACAATAACTCCTCCACACTCCTCCTATGCATCCCAAACAGTTTAACATTGCTTGCTTGTATGTACAGAGGTGTATGGCTGTAAAAATAATCCTGTAGCACAGAAGACAAGATGTGACTGACAGTAACTATTGTAAACTGCCAGGTGAATAATGTGGTGTATGCTCTCCCATGCATATTACAGAACACCTAAAATAGCCACCCTACGTTGTAACAGTTCCTGTGGACATCCCCAGTGGCCAGTCATACCGTCCTCTTGTCCATTTTGACAGAGCAGAACTGGCACTTCTTACCCGATATATCATGCAATCCATGAAATGCTCTAAAACTCATCTGTATACACACACAAGGCATTAGCAAACCTATCTGCTGAAGACTCAGGACCAAAGGGGATGCCATACAGCAAGAAGAAAGCTGTGGATATGCTGTCTGTATACTGCACCATTTTTGTGCTTTCATAAGCTGTAAATCCTCTTCAGCTGATTGTGAACTCTGGCCTAAAGTCTAGCAATCATGACTTCAAATCTGCAAAAGATAAATGTTTATACATAGTGTAATATAATGCAATATAGCTATAAGAATGCTACAGTAAAATGAGTTACAGCTGTTAGTAAAAGTTTAATTACATGTAACTGTCCTGGAAAACAAAAATATGTGTGTGTGTGTGTGTGTGTGTGTGTGTGTGTGTGTGTGTGTGTGTGTGTGTGTGTGTAAAATGTTAACTGGATGACTGGAGCTATTTCTGGTAGCCAGTCTTTCTGATTCATTACAGTAAAGACAAACAACCAAATCTTAAAAATTAGTCTTCCTATAAACAAAAGATACTGCCCTAATCCATTTTAAATTACTATAAAAATAAATACTGCAGTGACGTTGTTTGGATTTCTGGACTTCTTTGCTGACAGTAGTAACAAATCTAATAATATTATCTCATCAGAGAAATACCAAACAATGGTGTTGTTTGGATAAAATATGAGCCCTGGTCATGTTAAATCATTCTCCAAGGAAAATATTGAGTTTTCTGCCAATAAAGCTGAAACAATAAATATAAGTTAAGTTTTGTGCAATACCCATGACACATGCAAAATGCAAAAAAATAGTAGCAATAGCACCATGATTAACAGTTTTAAGGTACTGAAAGTGAAATTAGAAACTTTTAAAAATAGGTAAACAATTATGAATGGGGTACAGTATTCATGAGGTTATTAAAACATTTCTATTTTGAAATTAATTGCACTGAATCTTAGGTGTTACGTCAATAAATGGACTTACTGTAATGGGGAATAATTACTGCACTGTAAAAGTAGTTAAAGCTACACCTAAAACATCCCTCACAAATCATAAAACAAAATAACTAAAACATCTTAGTACCGATTATTGAATGTTTTTTTTTAGCACAATTAGCACTTACCAAATAAGAACAGTGTGTGTGTATAAGTGTTAACACAGTGAAATAATGTACAAGCATTTGGCAACTAGGAGAATCAAACTCAAGAGCACGTGGAGAGAAAACGTGAATGTCAAGACAGGCCTTAGAGTACTTCTGATGCATTCAACTTTTACATTACAGCTGTTGATTAAAACAAAGACTGCTGAGCATCATGGGAAATGGGTGACCTGCAAATTCTGTTACCTATAAGCCTGGCAAGTTACTTTAAAACCAATATATTCAGAAGGGTATTTTTAACTTAGAAAAAAAATAGCACATCTTTTACTGTCTGGCTGTTTATAAAGTTTAGGTATTTAGACTGCCAAAATTTAACTGTATCCATGTTTTGAATAGTTTCTTAGAATAGCTGTCTGACAAACCAGTGGAATAACAATACTAGGTGAATATTATGTATGAGTACAGATAAGCAATGCAACTGAGTGCTTAAGGCACCGAGGTACAATGCTGGAGAGAGAGAGAGAGAGAGAGAGAGAGAGAGAGAGAGAGATGACTTTCATTACCCCTTCAAAGAAACAGTCTTGGGTAATTCTTTATTCACAGAGCTTACTAATGAAACGTTGCTGGTCTAACATAGCTTAAAATAACTTCAAATGCTGCTGAGAAGTAAGATTCTTTCATCTCGGTGGCATATATGATATCTTATTGTACCCCTAAAATAACACATACATATTTCTCTTAAATTATAAGCAAAGAAGTTTATTTAAACAAAAGCAATAAGGCTTTTCATTGAAGTGTGCTCTGTTACATAGCCTGTTAAACCACATATGGCTAAAATCATAAAAAACAATTTAATCTGCAATTGGTCTTCACTTTAAAAATTCTAATTTATGTGTATGTCACACTCACATACCTCTATGAATAAAATTCAGAACATTAAAAACTGTCATGTTTTTTGGGAGTGAAATTTCTTCTGAAAACATATCAGGATTAATCAAACTGTATACTTTTATAAATGCCAGGAAAACTGTTTATATAATTATACACTAATTTATCTTTTTAGAAGAGAAGGTGAATCATCTGGGATCAAGAAACAGAAATTTTCTTTTCTCAGGTTTGACCAACATAATAGATTAATGTGCATGTTACATTTCACATACACCAAAACCAATGCAGTACAGAAACACACACACACACACACACACACACACACACACACACACACACACACACACACACACACACACACACACACACACTTTCTCTCTCCTACAGAAACGAACAATATTAAATTACACACAGACACATACACACCTTCTTCCTCAACCGAACTGTCACACACACACACACACACACACACACACACACACACACACACACACACACACACACACACACTTACCTTCTCTCGTGACGGAACTGTGCTTAAATTCCGAGCACGACTGTGGAATGTATTTACATCCAATTTGTTGTGCGTGCATGCGATGCACGTAAGGTCCTCCTTAAAGGAGAAGACTTGCACTGCAGAGTGAAAAAGTTTTTTTGTTGTTTTAATTGTCAACCTGTAGCTGTAAAAGTGGAAGGGCGCTCATCCTCCCTCGCTCTATGGTTCTGGTACTTATGCCCTCCATCTCTCACCAGGAGAAAACAGAAGCACTAATCCCAAGATAACTATTGGGAGGCAGAATGTGGGCTATCCAATAACTGGTGATGTTACAATAGATGCTTAAAGGTAAGATGGAAAAAAAATGTTTTATCCTAAACACTGCAGTGTGCACTAAGCAGTTAGATATGAAATTGGGTAACTTACGTTTTAGCTAAGTGGAGAGCCACTATTTTTAAAAGAGCAAGATAGATTGAACTGCTACAAGTTTAATCTGCTACTTCTGGATCTCCATCTGCATTATGTGTGACACTCAGCAAGTACCTTAAGCAGACACTGCTCCCATGCCCTTGTGTCTAGTCAGTGTGTTTAATTAGTTACCAGATGTATAAAATATTGTTTCCATACTGGCATTCCACTATGAACATCTTCCTCTGACATATCCTTAATGCACAAGATCTGCTTAATATGGCATCACTGTTCTTCAACAGGCAGTTCCAAGACAAACCCAAGTGCTCCAGCATAAGCAAGCAGGCTTAAAGCCAGTCATTCATCCCCACCCTGGCTTACCTCCTGCATGTGGTCTGCTATTCAAACATAGGTCAATGACATTGCAGAGTTTTCCTTTGGTGGTATCACAACCGCATGGATAAAGGATTACACTAAAGTGTCAGCCTTTATTGCCAAGCTGTTCTTGATGTGACATTCATCAGTTTCACCTGAAACTGCAACACAGTTTTAAAAATGTGATGTACCTAACACATTAAAGTCTGTGTGTGTGTGTGTGTGTGTGTGTGTGTGTGTGTGTGTGTGTGTGTGTGTGTGTGTGTGTGTGTGTGTGTGTGCGTTTGTTACTATAATCTGTGACAAGGCAGCCATCATGACAGCAGTCCTGAGTAGCTCTTACATGGGTATGAATGGAAACATTTAGGCAATAAATATTGTAACTGCTGAACTATACAATATCTTTGTCATAGCTTTAAAGAGTTTTATCATTCAAGTTTGCTAGATATTCCCACATACATTCCATGCTTCTTGGACTTTACTGCCTTAAATATAAGTGCAAACAAAAGATTTCTTCCAAAGACTTTAAACACAAAAGTCATTCTGCACACTTTTTTTTAAGTTCTGCATATCTCCACAGCCACTTGTCCAGTTCCTATCAGATATATTGTGTTTCTTGACCTGGTTAATCTTGTTCCACATACCAGTTTTGATGCAAATCAGATAAGAGGTGCAGAACTTATTAGTTTTCACACTTACTACTCAGTCCTGATGGAAGTTGCAACAAATTTAAAACAACATAAGATCCTGAAAATGTATGTCATAATTTGAAAATACAACTCTGCACCCATACTGTTTTGGGTTATTGGAAGTCTCAGTTAAAATGATTTCTTTAGACTATGATGTTTAAACAGGTATACACAATACACACATCTTTAATAATTAGCATACAGAAGTTTAAACAAAATGCTGCATTTTTATAAATAAGCAGTACTTAGGTACAAAATAAAGTGAAAAGGGATGTGATCAAAAACATCACAGAACAGCTAAATACTGTGTGTTTTCTTTTCACTGCCAGTTTTAGAAGGAAACAACTAAGGAAAACTGTTCTTAAAATATCTGGTTGATTTCATCACTGTCCTTGCCTTAGGCAACATTTTCATCATTGCATCAGGTAGGAGTTTCACAGATGTCCAGATCGGACTTGCTGCACAAAATAAATTGAGAGAATGCCAGTGTAGTTGTGCAATGCTATAGGCTTCAACAAACCGGTAATCCAGCTTTTCAGATGGCATTTCACTTTCACTGTAGTTTTAGACTATCAAGAGAAAAACAACCAAATGCTGTTCATGCTGCATGATTCCAGCCATACTGACCATGGTAAGTCAAGGGCAGATATAGATTTAAAAAACTCAACAGATTATATGTCTCAAACAGTTCCTTCCATACATAACCTTAATTTTGTGCTTTTTTCATATTAGACTCTAAGGGCTACTCATGTAGGCGGTGTCTGCCTGTGAATTTCTTGCATGGCTCAGTTTACAAAATGCACATTCTCTTTGGAAGAATTAAAACTATCAGAAAACCTACTGAACTCTGTCATGTGACATATGTCAGCATCCCTCTCTGACATGACAGCAGCTTATGACACCTCAGACATTGTTGCATCATTCGTTTCTAGCTCTGTCCAACTTCATTGAAACATTAGGCACACATTGTGTAACTTACTTTGTTGGCTTGAATAAGTACCACTTAAAAATAATAAATAATGCAAGAATAAAGAGTGAGCAGGCAGACAAGTTACAGGTGCTGTGGATATTTATGTGTGCACTTATGTACCTGGTAGCATTTGCTACAGATGATATTAATTCAGTAAAATGTGTTACTTATTTTTAAAAATGCAATAATGAACTCTGCTGCTGTTACATCCATCAACATACAACTGTCTTCTACAACCCGAGGAAGAAGAAGAAGGAGACACAATACACATTAACAGCTTATTTTACTTTTGTGCTACATTCTGTGTTACAGCAACAGTGAAGTCTTATGTAACAGCCTTCTTCTGCCCACCCCTGCCTGCTACAGGCATACATTTTTGTAACCACAAGTAGATAACTGGAGTTAGAACTAGATTAGGAAACATTACAGGATAACTGTCAGAATGACTCATGGATGAAACTCTTTAGAGGCAAATGTTCATCTATGGTACACAGTTAATAACATTCTCCAGTCATTGCTGTGTATGCAACAACTGCCATAAACATTTTTATAGAACAAACCATATAATCTGCTAGAAATCACTAGCCATCAATGTAACATTTTACATTCATATGAACAATGAATACAACATCCTAATATGAATAAAAACATAAATGAGGAAAGACCAGACCTCTCGGTCTCTAAATGTGAAAAAAAAAAAACATGCAAGTAACCACATCGCTGAGACCAGCACAAAAAGAGAAGTACATGATAACAATAGGACAGCTATCTAATTAACCTAGACATCTGTAGTCAAAAAGAAATCTATCAAGAACAAGTCTAATGCATCCAGAGATGCTAACAAGGAACTAAATCCTAGTGCTTAATCAAGGAGACCCAAGTCCCAAAAGTGGGAGAGGTGTGACGATGACATACACTTTTCAATCAGTGTCATCAACAAATAAAGAATACCAGGAAGGATTTATGTTGCTTCAAAGGTCAAAGAAAATGGGAAACATTCTGAGAAGAATGGCTTTGGAATAAATGCCAGAAAAATCATCTTACATTGTGTACAAAGAGCCAGATGCAAGAAAGGCACTTATCATTAGTAATATTTCATGATACAAATTTGGTTAAACAGCATACTAAAGTAAATTTTCTGACAGAGCTAAGCATTATGCTCATAAAAGCATTTCTTGCCCAACTTTTTTCATAATACAGTTTATCCGAGAAAGATAGTAATCATGTTAGCAACATGCAAAGTATGAAAGGAGAAGATTAGGATATAAAAAGAGACAAAATGGACCATTTCAGTTCATTAGTTGACAAAAAGAATAAAGCCATATTTATAGGTCATCCCAAGAAACAATCCTCATTAAATGCCCTAATGAACATTAAATACTGCTAAGAAAGCATATTGCTTTGTCCAAAGTGTAATGGCTTTTGGAAGGATGTAAGTTTTTAAAGAAAAGTATAGTGCCTCACATCAAAAAGTGGTAAAAATATATTATTTGCTCTTTTCAACCATTATAATATATAGAGCACACTGACTTCCCTCGGATACTTTGGAAAAATAACCTTTTATATTAAATTTCATTCATAAGAATATAGCTATAACACAAAGGATTATGAGTGGGCCTCCAATCATAACCATGGTATTATGAATTTGAGACATAGATGCCAAGAAATTCACCTCAAGTGCAAAGCTCAAGAGTTGAATTTTGACATCCATGTCGAGAATACACTTATTTTAGTGCATGGAGTTTCATTTGCTTACTAGTCACAGAAAAACAATGCTAAGTGCTTTTACAGCTTTCAAAGGCATAAAGCAATTAGCAAACACTGTCAAAAAGACAGTGTGATACTTTGCCTTACATTAGGATATGATAGTCATATAAAATGGAGAAGGTTATTAACATAGACAGCAGACAGAAAGAAATCTGCATTTAATTCTGCTGCTGTCATTTGTTGGCCATACTGGTAAATTTTAATGTTTAGGACAATACCCAATCTTAACAACTGAGCTTTAACAATTGTTAACATTGGTTCTCGTGCAACAGAAGTGATTAACTGGTTTGTCTTTTTACCAATACTGGAGTGTAATCATGGCACTCACTACAAGCTTGTTACAGAGAGGTTAATGCATACATATAAAACTTCTTATTAGCGAAGCTTATGCTGCCATATAGGCTGCAACACCACATAACTGAAGTAGAGAGCATCAGACAGCTTTGAAATATGTTAAAGCACTTCACACTTGACATACAAATGAAATGTCTAACAGCTTTTAAAGCTGTTGGATGATAGGGGATGAACTTTGAATCTGGCCACGATTCATTTGGCATAGTGATGTGTATGACAGCTTTCAAAGATACTTTGGGTTTCTGTACTTTAGCAGTTAAGCTAAAATTCCCAGTGATGTATTACAAAGGATTATTATCAGGTTTGGAATCGTAATTATTTTTTAATATATTACCTCTTGGCTTTCATTCTCAGGGGTGAATTTCTGGAATCCATGTCTCAAAGACATTAACAATCTGGTTATTATCATCAACTTCATTATAATCCTCCATATTATAGATTTAAACTTGAACAAATAGTAAAGGAGTATGATCTGAATAAGTGCAGACAAGCTGTAAAATTTATTATAAATACTAAATTATTAAATAATAAACACAATAAATTGCAGTTTTAGCTATATAATCCTAACACATAAGTATTTGTATAATTCTGAAGATATTGCTGAAAGCTAGTGGACTTGCCAAGAATTAGTGCAATGGAATAAATTCTCAACTTCAGTGTTTCAACATTCTGTGGATCAGTGCAAGAGGTGGCTTATATATAGAAAATATGACATCCCAGTTGCATTTAAAAATTTGTTTGAAATTAAAAACAAACAAAAAGTTATATTAAAATGGATCCTTACTGATCCAGCGAATTTACTTTTCACCGAAACGTAAATTCACTACTGCAGTTTCACGAAAGTGCATTTGTTCAAAAATGCACTTTCGTAAAAAACAAAAACAACAAAACCTAAAAAAAACCACATTAAACACTATTATGCAAGCCCCCTTGCCTACTTTAACATTCTCACTCCAATATCGCACTACAGTGGGGAAAAGAGAATATTCCCTTATCCCCACTGCACCACGTTGTCAGCAATAGTTTCTTTAGTTGTACATCAACAGTAAACATTGATGTACAACTAAGGTTACATGCAAACTGCATGTTTTCATGTATTACATATTTTTTTTTACTTTACTGTGCTTTTTGCCACAAAAGTGCATTTTCGACAAAATGCACTTTCGCAGAAGTGCATTTGCGAATTTACGTTTCGTTGAAACGTAAATTCGATGGATCAAAGTAGATCCATTAAAATACGCAGCAATCGAAATATCTCAGATGAAGTGTTTATGGCATTTGGATGTTTTTAACTGTTTAAAGTAACAGTTGATGCATTCATAGATTAACTTTCTGAGGTGGGTAAGCTGATGGTAATTGTAACTTTATAGTTTTGTATTGAGCTGCACTACAATATAAGCACACATAGAGAGTCTGAATCAGTTCTGGAAGTGAGTCTGTGCCATGAGTGGGATGGTTTGTGTAGAATGTGTGGGGGATTTACCAAAAGAAATAAAGGATGCAGAGTAAAATTTTAAAACTATTCTGCATTGTACATTGATCGGCCTTTCTGCATGTGGTAACATTTTTGTGTTATGTTTTTTTCTGCACAAATCTATTTTTAAAGCTGTTCCAGTGAGGCTGTTATGACATCTGTAAGTATAACTGCTTCTGTTCACAAATTTGGCATAGACATATTTATGAGACAAAGCTGGAAAAAATCAACAACTTCACTTATTTGATTAATTATCCCAGTGTTTTGGACACAGACCATGGCTTCAAATCAGGTAATGTTGTTATCTTGGCAGTGACACGTATTTTAGAGAACATTAGAGATGATCTGAATTAATGATTTTGCACTTGTTCCATTTTCATAAACTTGTCTAAAGTCATTGGCACTGTGAGCTACAAAATCTTCCCTTATGTACCTTACAAGAGTGTGCTGTATAGCTAAAGGAGATACCCTTGTTTATGAGAACATGCAGTATCCAATCTATTCTACTTGCAGTACCACAGTCTTCACTAATCAGATTTCTATTATTTACTTTCTGTGTTAACATGATGTGAGTACTGTGCAGATAACAAGCCTGTACAGGTTTACTGATTCTTCTTTTATGTTTTTGTAAGGACTTTGCATCTCACCTAGTGTACACAGTAACTTTAGAACAAACTGTAGTCCTTACTAATGGCATCGGCTTTAATCTTAAATCCTGTTAAGCCCCAAACAATGATTCAGCCCAGTAAACAGAGTGCTAATAATTCAGGCAGCTGTTTATTATATTAGACAGTTTCTACATAGAATATACAGGCTAAAAATACTCCTTACAGAGGACACTAGAATAAAAATCATTGTGGTCACATTTTTACAGAACTCTTTTTCTGGTTTAATGTTTATCAGTTACTGTGCACTGTATTCTATAGGCAGAATGCCTAAACAGAGCAGTAAAATGTGTTACAGGTGCCCCTTTCAAATTATAACATTTTATGAATTTGAGAAAGTTCAACTAAATGTACAGTATAGAATTTTACTATTTCAGCTATGCTCACTCACTGATTTCTCTATAGGTGCCCCTGCCACTCGTGTGTACCATAGCTACCTTCTGCCTGCCACCAGTGGAAGTGAAATCTGTAAATAGAGTCAAATTAGAGGTTCTCATAAACCACAATATGCATTTTGTATGTCATAGCTATGTGTTCCTTAATTACTGGAATTTTCTTTAGTCCTGAAATAAAGAAATTATTAGAAGTTATAGATACTAGATTAATGCTGCAGTGTATCTTGGAACTCTAAACTTGTAATGTAGGATTTTCTTCAGTGCTGTATTTCGTTCACTTTGTGTTCACTTGTAAATTATACCTTCCTTGTCTACAAAGTGTATGTAAATGTCTGCATGTTGTGCTTCTGACCAGGGCTGTGGCTGAAAAGGGGCCTTGAACCAGCCCACCACCTGGTTTTCAAATGAATGAATAAATGCATTCATGTGGACAGTCACACTGACATTTCAAAAGTAACCTTTGCCAACTCTGGAAATCTTTGGGAAATAACCGTAAAGTTACCTGAAAAGCTGATTACAAATGTGAATCAACATACTTATTATGTGTCATTCAGTAAACTCATATATGGCATTAATACATTCCTTGCACATGGTCTCTTCCCCATCATCATCTCCCCTTCTGTCTGATGCTACCACTCATGTAGAATATATAACCCATACCTAACAAGTAGCCTGCCATGTCCGAGTTAACGAGTGCATTACCTCAAACTATTGTTTCACTTGCTGTTCAATTTATCTGTTTTTTATGCTTCTTAATGTTCATGAATCCCCTGGACTGAGAGTGAAATTGGTCCACTGGATCAGTGCTCTATCCCAATAAAGAAACAAACAAATAAATAAATGTGCAATGACTTAAATCTTTCTGCTGTAGAGTGGTGTCATGTTTCAGATGCGGGCCTGAAGCTTTTCTTCTTAAACAACATAATGCTGTAAGGATCATTATTGGCTTCAATGGGCTGAAAAATATAGCTGGTATTGCCATAAGTAAGACTCAAGACAATATTTTCAGAATAGCCTTTCAGCTTGGAATAGTAGTCATCTCTCCAATATGGCGAAATTATGACTGAAACATTTGGGATGATGAACTGTAAAAATAGTGTGGAACACTTAACTGTATAATATGGAAAATTTTAAAAAAGCTGTAGGCCAATACAACTGGTCAGGCATAGACATGTTGGTGAACTATAATGCTAAATGTACCATCCTTCCTGGTGAACTACAACCTCATATTCATGGTAATATTTGGTTAAGTGAAATATTGCTAAAAAGTTTACTCAAAACATCAATTATCAGTAGTAACTGCTTCTAGAAAGGGCGCTGCATGACTAATTAGCTCAGTGGCGGCTGGTGACTTCAAATCAAAGGGGGGCTGCAGGAGCCAGCTGAATGGGTGGGGTCAATGGGGAAGGGGTGTGGCCAACCAGAAAGGGGAGGGGCTATGCTCAAAACCACAAAAACTAACTTTAATTAAATACACTCCCCTGGGTGGCATGGCAAACCATCATTATGAGAGTCCAATCAAGACAAAAATAAGTGTAGAAGAATAAAAATATTTCAATGCATTGGCTGCATGACAGCTTACTTAATATCTAGATGGAAACAAAAGGTTGTGAGGCATGAAAAAATAAATTACTTTTTAAATACATTACTGGAATGCCAGTCAAAATCAAGTGCAAGCAAAACCAGAAGCACTCAACTCAATCCACTTCTCCTTGCACTGCAGTTCTAATTATAATTTATATTCATCTTTATTAAAGTGCCAAGTAACATTCTGAAAGTAGAAATCTCTGTGATGCCCCCACTTGTAAAAATGTTTCTTATCCAAAAAAGACCTGCTGCCTGACAACTATCTACTTGTTTCATGGGGCAAACATGTAAGTAAAAAATGAAAAGCAAACAAGAAACAAGCTCAAGATACATTGCTTAAAGGATTACTGTACAGGTTATGGACCACACATGATTGGCATTCTGTTTAGTTTACGGGTAAAGTCTGTAGAGATGACTGGAAGTCTTCAACAAGTGTAATGAGCTTTTTAAAATAATGGAATCCTGTCCTTTAATACCCAAGGCTTATACATTATCTAGTCAAGTATTCTCTGCATGGCAACAACAGAAAGGCTTTCAATGTTGGCAATTCTTTAACAGTATGCTTATTAAAGCTTACTTGCATCTTATGACCTCAGACAAGCTTACATTATGGTCATTAAAGCATTGCTACTTAAACACAGAGCAACAGGCACTTTGAGTAATAAGCATAAATCAACAGTACAAAAATATGACAGAAACCAGACCTTTCTGCAAAATCAAGGACAGATGAAAAGCCACTGTAGTACTTGTGTCTACCTTGGATGGGGGGGGGGACACACTGCACATTTACACTGCATAACTACTCCTTGCCTTGCTTGGACACATCCAGAGTCAGTACATGGTGGAGTGGGGTGCAATAAGTATGTCACAATTTGAAATGTCTCTGGCTGACTGTGATGGCCTTGACACGGGTCATACCTCTCAACCTCAGAGCAAGAAATCTGGACAAAGCCATACACAGAAGTGGGACAAATGCCCACAAATAAGGACAATTTTTAAATATTGCTCTAATAAACTTAGAAAGATAATAGAATAGGTCTTGCATTAGTATGACTTTTCTGAAGGGTATAAAATCTGAAACTCAAATGTCTGCCATTATTTTCTAACTTCCGTCTTGAGTGATTTGTCACTAATTTGCCAAAAAACACAATTTTATGAAAAATGGACCAAATGTGATGCAAATATATAAAATAGCCACACAATACAGCTGGGAACCTGTCAAAGAAGGGACACTTTAATATTAGTACTGCTAACTTGAGCAGCTGACAAAATAATTTACATGCATTTCAAGTAATCTATAACTTTGATTATTACAGTTATTTCTTAATTGTAAACCCTCCATGTTTTCTTCCAAAATTGCTATTTTGCGGAGGGATTATTAGGGGGAAGAGCAACATTTTAAGCCAAAATCGGAGACAGTTGAGAGGTTGGCTATGCCTAATTCTATAAAGCAATTTATTTGCATGTACCTCTCAACCTGTTAATGCAGTAAATCTGAACAAGGCCAAATATACTGGGGGAACATATAAACAGTACTAAAAATTGCTCTTGTATAAATCGAGAAAGTTGATAGAATAACAGTTCTTACTTTACAAGTATCAGACCTGGCTAAGGACCTCTCAATATTGGAAAAACAACTTACAAAAAGGAAGATTAATAAGTTTAATCGTGATTTGATGGACTATGAAAAAGGGAAACCTTTTGTAAATCAAAAATCTGTTAGATTTCAGGATTTTAGATCCAGTAATAGTTTTAATAATAAGAAAAGACCTAGGTCCATCTTAAGACAACATAAATCAATGTCTGATACTACATCAGAGGAGGAAGCTTCCTCCCTAACAGATGGGGAAGGTTCATTACGCCAAGTGTCCCCAGCAGCGAAAAGGAAACAGCCCCCCCCTTTAGAACTAGGGGTAGGAGGCGGGGGGGTAAGAAGCATAAGAACAGATTCCGGCAACATAACTTTACAGTCCCTGTTACAACAAATGGTGACATAAATGACAACATACACAATATTTCCTCTTTTGAACTTTCTCCAATACATATAAAACTGCTGAATAAAGGGCTCTCTTTTGTACCCTCATTTTCGGTTTCAGAAACTCAATTATTGCAAGATGTTGATGAATTTTGTAGAATACTTAATTTGAAAATCTTTTTTGCAGATCAGGAATACACTCAAAGATCTTCTGATTTCAAGTTTGGGAAATCTAAATTTGTTCCTCCCATGAACAAACATGTGTCCATTTTTAGAGAGTGTGTAATGAAGGAGTTACATTTCTCCAATTTGTATGGTCTTACCGCAAATAATTTAACATCTTTAGAAAGACTAGCTTTGGTTGAGCTTAGTAATAATCATGACATAGTTATAACTATGGTGGATAAAGGAGGAGCAGTTGTGGTTTTGGATTATTCATTATATAATCAGGAAGTTTTACGACAGTTGGCAGATTCCAGTTTTTATATGGTATTGAATGTGGATCCGACTCTTTCCTTTAAGAGAGAAATTGATGACTTTTTGGATCTATCAGTTCAACAGGGTATCATTACGACACAGGTGGGTGGGCAACTGAAGGTGGATGAGCCCAGCTCTCAGTATTTGTATATTCTACCCAAAATACATAAAGACCCATTGCATCCCCCGGGAGACCTATAGTTTCAGGTAGGGGTTCCCTAACGGAACCATTGTCAGCTTTTTTGACCCATTATTTGAAACCTTTGTTGCCCTTTATTAGGTCTCGTATTAAGGATACCACTGAATTTTTGAATATAATTAATGATTCTCAACTGGAATCTCACTGGTTACTTTGTACTCTTGACGTGGCTTCATTATATACAAATATTCCACATGATCAGGGTATTCTAGCCGTTTCCTTTTGGTTATACCAATCTAAGCTCTATTCTTTATCCTTTAATAATTTTTTGATTAAGCTCACTGAAATGGTATTACGAAAGGATATTTTCTATTATGCAGGTAAGGCTTATTGGCAGATCAAGGGCACGGCGATGGGTGCTTCCTTTGCACCCATCTATGCCGATTTGTTCATGGGATACTATGAGGCTAGGTATATATATGATGATCAACATAACAAATTTTTACAACATCTGGATATCTGGCGGAGGTATCTAGACGATTGTTGGATGGTGTGGCGTGGAGACAAGCAAAGTTTAATGCAGTTTGTGGATTATTTGAATGATAATAGTTTTGGTATTCGGTTTACTGCTAATATTGAACTTTCAGAAATTGTTTTTTTGGATGTCAAAGTTATCAAACTTGCTGACAATACTTTATCGTCTACTATATATCGCAAGTTTCCGAAGTACAATACTTTGTTACATGCCAACAGTCATCATCCACGCCACACCATCCACAATATTCCAAAATCTCAATATATGAGAATCAGACGTATTTGTTCATCTGATGAAGATTATTTGGAAAGTAGTCTGGATTTGAGGCGCAGATTTCTAACCAGGGGGTATGAATCTCAAATACTTGTGAAAGCGGAAGTTCAAACTTCACAAATGGAACGTCAGGATTTATTGTGTTATAAAGCTAATAACAGGATTGGGAATAAAACAAAAGATATTCAACCGATAAGGTTGGTTACTACCTATGGGAACAACACCAATTGTTTCAGGGATGTTATTAACCAACATTGGGGTATTCTTCTGTCACATGAGGTGTTAGGCAGGTTGTTGCCGGCAAATTGCCAGTTTTCTTACCGAAGGGGACGGAATATGAATTCTCACTTCACACATTACAAAGACATGTTACAAATATACCACAACAAAGAACCTTAAGTGGAGAAAGATTAAGGGGGTGTTATCCTTGTGGGCATTGTGCTGCTTGTCAGCATTTGCAACAAACCAAAGAATTTTCAAGTAAAAATACATCACAATTTTTGAAATAAGGGTTTTGCTAATTGCAGCACAGACTGGGTGGTATATTTGGTTACATGTACTTGCTCTGCATTTTATGTTGGACAAACGTCCAGACCTGTCAAGTTTAGAATAGGGGAACATTTAAGTGCAATTAAAAACAAACGTGTTGCCAATGCACTATTTAAACATACCTTGGAGCATCCCTCGGCCATTTTTCGGTTTGTGGTTATAGATAAAATTACTCTTCATAGGGGTTTTAAGGCTGGATGGCATCAAAAACTTGACCAAATGGAACAAAAGTGGATAATCCAATTGGGGGGTTTATTTAAACCTGGTTTAAATATGTTAGAATAGGATTTGGTAGGTCCATGGTGTGGGTATAAAAAATTTTTTTATATATATATATATGTATATATATATATATATATATATATATATATATATATATATATATACATATTGGGCATTCATATTATGATTGTCATATCATGTATGGATTTTGTTTGTATGCAGATTACAATTCCTAATAGGAAAATGGTAGACACCTACACATATATATGTATATATATTTTTATAGAAATGACCTAATTGGTTGTTTTCTATATATAGAAATTGTCCTGAGTATTGTCTTGATCACCATAAAAGTCCCATTACATTTTGATGATGGAAGATATGTAGTTATTATTATATTTGAGTTATATTAATATTTTACATTTTTTGTATAATATTTTTTATATTACTTTGTATTTGATTTTTATTTTTATTTTTATTTTTATTTCTATTTTTGATGACCTTGTACATGGTTTATATGTTGATTATGTTGTAGTTTTTGTTTTATGATGTGATTTATGTGCTGTTTTGTTCCGATGTATTTGTCTATTATATACAGATTTTGTACCCCTTTAAATAAGGAGTATATAAGCATGTTCCACCAGGGGTCGGGTTTCCTTATTATTCTTCTTTGTACTGCATTGATAAAGGCCAGGTTATGGCCGAAACCGGTATGCTGTTCATGTTTTGAGATTCCATTTATCAAGGAATCTGGATATCATTAAATTGGTTCGATGGAACCGTATGTGCTGGCTCATGTTTTTGAATGCAAATATACTGGGGGAACATATAAACAGTACTAAAAATTGCTCTTGTATAAATCGAGAAAGTTGATAGAATAACAGTTCTTACTTTAGCATGCATTTTTCTGAAGGTTATGAAGTCTGAAACTCAGTGTATCATTATTTAGTGACTTAATTTCTAAATGATTTGCCAGAAAACTACAAATTTTATGAAGAACAAACCAAAAATAAGAAGCAAAAATCTATTCATTCTTTGAAAATCTGGACAGTTGGGAGGTATAGTTCAGCTGGGCCTGTCTGAGTTTGCTGCCCTTCCCCCCTGACAAAATCATGGTTGAAGAGCCTCTGCAGCCATTCCTATGAACCATTACTTGGCTATTTCACTCCATTTACCATAAACACTAATGTGCATACTGCCTTACTTGTATGATGAGTTGGACTTCATTTGAAAGTTTTATTTTGTATTTTACAGCACAAACACTAAGTCATCTACTAAACAAAGCAATGCAGTCTCACAATGCAAACTTAGCATTAAAACTTCTCTGCTCTTGAAACTCACATTCATTGAAACAGCATTGAAACCCACATTCAAAGAAAATACATTTTGCCAGTGGCAGATAAAGATTAATTTTGGGCTGTTTTCAAATCATAGGCCCCTTGCATATGAAACATACATGTGCTCTTTGATACACCTTCCTCATTGTACTAAATTATATTCCTTGTACAATATATTACAGTTGTTAGAGGGCGTTTTAAATTTGTTTTGAACATTTTTCCAGTAAACAATGAAACAAAATGCATGCACCCATAATGACAAAACTGCCCAGTTCAGAACATTTATCATAAAAGTCTACTCAGACTTTCACAGTCCACCATTATCAGTAAATATGCACAATTCTACAGTCCACCATTATCAGTAAATATGCACAATTCTACAGTCCATTATCAGTAAATATGCACAATTCTACAGTCCATTATCAATAAATATGCACTATCTCTGAAGAAGTAAAAGTCATCTAAATAATTCCACATTAAAGAAATCTGTAACTAATGAAGAGGTTGCTGCTAGCAAACACCTTTATATTTCATGGTTTCATCGAAAAATAAAGTGCCTGTTGCCCCTCAGGAATAAATTGCCTATATTACATTAAAAAAATGATAAGCTAGTAATATTGCAAGAGGAAATGGATGGCAAACTGATAACGAACTCATAGTTAGTATCTTCACCAAGGAGAACATTCTCAGTACAGCAGCATCCACCCCTTGTGGGAGTAGAACCCACAGCCTTCTGCATCAAAGACAAGTACACAACTTGTTGTGCTATTAACAAGGCAAACCAACTTAACTTAAGCAGCACTAAACTTCATTCGCCTGCAGCTCTCAGCTCCTTGTAAAATCTACTCAATACTCAACTTTGCAGCACAGGAAAACTGGAAAAAGCCAAAATGTATTGGGGGGGGTCAAAAGCCCAAAAACCAGGGTCACAAACATTGCTTGTATAATCTTGGAAAGTTGCTAGAACCATACATTTTACTGCCAAGCTCCCTGTGCAAAACAGAGCAACATACCACTACGCCAAATCAGCTGCTTTGTAAAAGTGGAAGACTGAAACTTAAATGGCTATCATTTAGTGAATTCAGTTCTCACCATAGCTGTCAACCTCTTAGTACAAAACACCTGGACAAACCCAGTAATGAGGGAATATAGCCCTCAAACATTCAGTGAATTCAGTTCTTGCCATAGCTGTCAACCTTAGCACAAAAGACCTGGACGAAGCCAATAATGAGGGAATGCAGTCCCAAAAATAGGGACAAGTTTCAAATATTCATCTTATAAACTTAGAAAATTGCTAGAATAAAAGGTTGTGTTACTATGTATTTTCTGAAGAACATGAAGTCTGAAATTCAAATGCCTGTCAATTTTACTGCTGACAGAATAAAAACAATTTTCAGCAGAGACCCAGGGAGAAATACTGCAGGCACGTCTTTGTAAAATGACAGGGCACCAGAGCAAATTCACACAAACACAGGGAGGAGATGCAGACTCCACAGAGAAGGCACCCCAGCCAAGAATCAAACCAGAAAACCTATAGCTGTGAGGCAACAATACTACCACTGCACCATCAAATATGCAAAGACTTAAACATTTAGAAACCTGAAGTCTGAAATTCAAATGCCTGTCAATTTTATTTAACATTTGTTAATCAGGACAGTCTGACTTGGAACAAAAAAAAATTCAGCAGAGGCCCAGGAAGAAGTAATGCAGACATGTCTTTGTAACATGGGAGAACACAAAAGCAAACCCACACAAACACAGGGAGAAGATAAAGACCCCACAAAGAAGGCACCCCAGCCAAGAAGCAAACTTGAGAACCTGCAGCTGTTAGGCAACAATGCTACAACTGCCCCATCAAATATCAAGCATTACAACATTTACAAACCACAGATATTATGAGGAACAGATCAGATCAAACATGAGGCAAAAATCTGCAGTTTTTTTTTCACAAATGGTGGTGGATAGGGAATTAAGGTCTTTAAAACCTGCATACAAGGTACAGGATTCAAGCCTGAGGTATTCCCTACAACACACACAAACACCTGTAGTAGCAAACCACAAAAACTAAATATATTGCATTGGGTGCCAAACAGTTGTCATGAGAGTCCAATCAAGGCAAAATGAAGTGTAGAAGAATAAAAATATTTCAATGCATTGGCTGCATGACAGCTTAATATCTAGATGGAAACAAAAAAGGTTGTGAGGCATGAAGAAATAAATTACTTTTTTTAAATACATTAATGGAATGCCAGTCAAAATCAAGTATAAGAAAAACAAGCAGCACTCAACTCAAACCACTTCTTGCACTGCAGTTCTAATTATAATTTATATTCAGCTTTATTAAAGTAACATGCTGAAAGTAGAAATCTCTGATGCCCCCACTTGTAAAAATGTTCCTTATCCAAAAAGACCTGCTGCCTAACAACTACTTGTTTCATGGGGAAAACATGATCAAAGTAAAAATGAAAAGCAAACAAGAAATAAGCTCAAGATACATTGCTTAAAAGGATTACTGTACAGGTTATAGACCACACGATTGGCATTCGGTTTATGGTTAAAGCCTGCAGAGATGACTGTAAGTCTCCAAGTGTAATGAGACTCTTAAAATAATGTAATTCTGTCCTTTATTACAAATACTGGCATATGCATTTCAATACCCAAGGCTTATACATTATCTAGTTAAGTATTCTCTACATGGCAACAGAAAGGCTTTCAATGTTGGCAATTCTTTAACAGTATGCTTATTAAAGCTTACTTGCATCTTGCAATCTCAGCCAAGCTTACCTGATGGTCATTAAAGTATTGCTACTTAAACACAGAGCAACATGCACTTTGAGTAATAAGCATAAATCAACAGTACAAAAAATATGACAGAAACCAGACCATTCTGCAAAAATCAAGGACAGATGAAAAGCCACTCTAGTACTTGTGTCTACCTTGGATGGGTGGGATTCTCTGCACATTTACACTGCATAACTACTCCTTGCCTTGCTTCAACACATCCAGACTCACTACATGGGGGAGTGGGGTGTAACAAGTATGTCACAGTTTGAAATGTCTCTGGCTGACTTGTGATGGCCCTGACACATTTGTCATACCTCTCAACCTCAGAGCAAGAAATCTGGACAAAGCCATACAAAGAAATGGGACAAAGGCCCAAAAATAAGGACAATTTTTAAAATATCGCTCTTATAACCTTAGAAAGCTAATAGAGGTCTTGCATTAGTATGAATTTTCTGAATGGTATGAAATCTGAAACTCAAATGTCTGTCATTATTTTCTAACTTCAGTCTTTAATTATTTGTCACTAATTTGCCAAAAAACACAATTTTATGAAAAATGGACCAAAAATGTGATGTAAAAATATAAAATAGCAACACAATACAGCTGGGAACCTGTCAAAGAAGGGACACGTTAATATTAGTACTGCTAACTTGAGCAGCTGACAAAATAAAATAATCTACATGCATTTCTGAAATAAAAGTAATCTGATTATTACAGTTATTTCTTAATTATAAACCCTCCATGTTTTCTTCCAAAATTGCTATTTTGCGGAGGGATCATTAGGGGAAGAGCAACATTTTGAGTCAAAATCAGGGACAGTTCAGAGGTTTGGCTATGCCTAATTCTATAAAGCAATTTATTTGCATGTACCTCTCAACCTGTTAATGCAATAAATCTGGACAAGGCCAGATATATTGGGGGAACATATAAACAGTACTAAAAATTGCTCTTGTATAAACTGGGACATAAATCTGGACAAGGCCAAAATATATTGGGGGGAACATATAAACAGTACTAAAAAATGCTCTTCTATAAACTGGGACAGTTGATAGAACAGGTCTTACTTTAGCATGCATTTTTCTGAAGGTTATGAAGTCTTAAACTAGGTGTGTCATTATTTAGTGACTTAATTCCTAAATGATTTGCCAGAAAACCACAAATGTTTATGAGGAACAAATCAAAAATAAGAAGCAAAACATCTATTCATTCTTTGAAAATCTGGACAGTTGGGAGGTATGGTTCAGCTGGGGCTGTCTAAGTTTGCTGCCCTTCCCCCTCACAAAACCCTGGTCGAATGGAGCCTCCCTGCAGCCATTCCAATGATCCATTAATTTGCTATTTCACTCCATTTACCATAAACACTAATGTGCATACTGATTTACTTCTATGATGATTTGAACTTCATTTGAAAGTTTTATTTTGCATTTTACAGCACAAACACTAAGACATAACAAACTTGGCATTAAACCTTCTCTGCCCTTGAAACTCACATTCACTGAAACAACATTAAAATCCACATTCAAAGAAAATACATTTTACTCGTGGCAGATAAAAATTAATTCTGGGCTGTTTTCAAATCATAGGCCCCTTGCATATGAAACATACATGTGCTCTTTGATACACCTTCCTATTGCTTTGAACATTTTTCCAGTAAACAATGAAACAAAACTGTCCAATTCAGAACATTTCCATCATAAAAGTCTACTCAAACTTCTACAGTCCACTATTATCAGTAAATATGCACAATTCTACAGTCCACCATTATCAGTAAATATGCACAATCTCTGAAGTAATAAAAAAGTCATCTAAATAATTCCACGTTAAATAAATCTGTAATGAAGAGGTTGGTGCTAGCAATCACCTTTACATTTCATGGTTTCATCGAACAATAAAGTGTCTGATGCCCCTGTGGAATAAATTGCCTAAATTACATTAAAAATAAGCTAGTAATATTGCAATAGGAAATGGGTGGCAAACTGATAACAGGCTCATAATTAGTATCTTAACTTTCAACATTCACCCCTTATGGGAGTAGAACCAACAACCTTCTGCATCAAAAGCAAGCACACAGCCTGTTGTGCTATTAGCACTAAACTTCTCTGCCCCTGCAGCTCTCAGCTCCTTGTAAAATCTGCTCAATACTCAACTGCATCTCAACTTCGCAGCACAAGAAGTCTGGAAAAAGCAAAATTAATTGGGGTGGGTCAAAAGGGCAAAAACCAGGGACACATTAAACATTGCTTGTATAATCTTGGAAAGCTGCTAGAATAAAATGCTGTGTTACCACGGTACCACCATACATTTTACTGCCAAAGTCCCTGTGCAAAAAAGAGTCAGAACATACCACTATGCCAAATCACCTGCTTTGTGAAAGAAAAATGCTGTGTTACCATCGTACATTTTACAGACAAGGTCCCTGTGCAAAACAGTCAAGAGCAACATACTACTACGCTAAATCAGCTGTTTTGTGAACGAGAGGAAGACTGAAACTTAAATGGCTATCATTTAATGAATTCAGTTCTCACCATAGCTGTCAACCTCTTAGCACAAAACACCTGGACAAACCCAGTAATGACGGAATACAGCCCTCAAACATATTTAGTGAATTCAGTTCTTGCCATAGCTGTCAACCTTAGCACAGAAAACCTGGACAAAGCCACTAACAGGGTATTACAGTCCCAAAAATAAGGAAAAATTTCAAATAGTCATCTTATAAACATAAAAAATTGCTATAATAAAAAGTTGTGTTACTATATATTTATTGCTAGAATAAAAAGTTGTTTTACTATGAATTTTCTGAAGACTATGAAGTCTGAAATTCAAATGCCTGTCAATTTTACTTCTGATGGAACAAAAACAATTTTCAGCAGAGGCCCAGGGAGAAATACTGTAGACACTTCTTTGTAAAATGGCAGGATACCAGAGCAAATCCACACAAACACAGAGATAAGATGGAGACTCCATAAAGAAGGCACCACAGCCAAGAATCAAACCACAAATCCTGTAGCTATGAGGCAACAATACTGCCACTGCACCATCAAATATGTAAGAAATTAAACATTCAGAAACCTGAAGTCTGAAATTCAAATGCCTGTCAATTTTATTTAACATTTGTTAATCAGGACAGTCTGACTTGGAACAAAAAAACAATTTTCAGCAGAGGCCCAGTAAAAAATAATGCAGACATGTCTTCGTAACATGGGAGGACACAAAAGCAAACCCACACAAACACAGGGAGAAGATACAGACCCCCACAAAGAAGGAACCCCAGCCAAGAATCAAACCTGAGAACCTGCAGCTGCGAGGCAACAATGCTACTACTACACCATCAAATATCAAGCAAACAGACCCCACAAAGAAGGGACCCCCAACACTGCTACTACTACACCATCAAATATCAGGCAAACGACCCAACAAAGAAGGAACCCCAGCCAAGAATCAAACCTGAGAACCTGCAACTGTGAGGCAACAATGCTACTACTACACCATCAAATATCAAGCATTGGAACATTTACAAACCACAGATATTATGAGGAACAGATCAGATCAAATATGAGGCAAAAATCTGCAATTTTTTTACAAATGGTGGTGGGTAGGGAACTCAAGTCTTTAACACCTGCATACAGGGTTCAAGCCTGAGGTATTCCCTACCACACCACCATGAGCATCTGGGGCACACACACACACACGTACACGCACACACACACACACACACACACACACACACACACACACACACACACACACACACACACACACACACACACACACACCAGTCCATTCAAATAGGCTTCCCTACCATTCTAAACACACACCAGTCCATTCAAATAGGCATACATTCATTCACACACTTCCCTACCATTCTAAACAATAATTAACACACTTACCTGTCCTTGCTGCCCATTCTCCATAACGTTAATCCAAATGCCCGCGCAATAATCCACAGTCCCGCAAGATTCCCGCGATCCAAACCCTAATCCACAGTCCCGACGCTGACTGCTGCTGTTGCAGTCCGGCCCCGATGCGTTTTCCCAGCGAGTCTGTGCACTTTAAAAGTGCACAGACGTCTCCTATGTTTCCCTACCTGGACTGCCAGACTGCCTGGAGCATGCGCAGTAGACTCGCAGTAGTCTGGGCTACTGCGCATGCGCGAAGTCCGCGAATTTTTTAAAATTTTTTTTTCTTTTTTTTTTTTTGTTGAGGGGGCTGCAGTCCGGCAGTCCGATAGCACGGGCCGCCCCTGAATTAGCTTCTAAGAGTGACAGCCTTCTGGGACTACTTAAATAGCTTTTCAGCCATTGGGTTGATTCTTGACTAGAGTGGTACACGGACTACCATCATGAACATGAGTTACACACAGTTAAAGTGGACTAAAAATTCCTCAATGTATTTTGTTGGTTGTTGTATTATTTTTCACAACTGTCTGTAGTAGGGTTACCACCTGTCCCACTTTGCGAGGGACAGTCCCTCTTTGGGCAGCTGTGTCCTGCAAAAGTATTGTAAGAATGGCAACTGTCCTGAAATATTAGGGCAAAATTATTTCCTATATTTTATGTAATAGTTGCATAAAATAGTTATTCTGTATCTGAAACACCTAAATGTTATAAGAAACAGAATAAACAACTAAAATGCTACAAGAATAAGCTTTTATTTAGGCAAAAAAGTGAATTTCTGTCCCTTGTACTGGCTGTGGGTATGTTTTGGCCTGCAAAATCTGATGTTTGTACCACAATTGTCCCACTTTGGCCATCTGAAAAGGTGGCAACCCTAGTCTGTAGTCTATAATGTTAATCTTTCCACAGATATGGCATCTGCTACTTTTTCATGTCCTTAAGCAGATAAGAGCATTACATATACTGGCTGTGCAAAGTTTAGTATTTTTATAGATTATTCTGGTGGGATTCCAAAAAGTCTTATAACAGGCTACTATGAAGTCTTCATAATGCGTAATTAAAGAGGCAATACAATAAGGTTTACCTTCATTAGCCTGAATGTCGTGTATGTCACAAGTAATCGCATGCTCAACATACTTCTGTGAAATGTTGGAATGCTGAATTGTGCTATACCCAACATAAACACAGAACCTCAAAACTCCCTACTCCTCTGGACTTAGGAACAAACATTAACATGGGTCCAGAACAGGGTGAGATTGGTGAATCTGGAATTTTGGTGTTCAGTATTCCTGTTGCTTGGGAAGTAGGACATTGACCAGGTGGACTTGAACGAATGCCATTCAAGCTAATAAAGGTAAACCTGCAATAAACAGTATTTGTGTGTGATATGCAAGGGAATAGTAACATTAACAAGGGAGATTTTATCCAAATAACAATGCAGTGTACATTGGCTTTTCTTGCATTGTGATTATATGTACTGTACACATGTACAATTAAGAATTCCAAACATTATTGCACTATTGTATTCCAACATTTTTGGATTAATCAAAGGAGCAATGTAACAAACAGTGCTGATGTATGATATGCATATGAGTTGTAACACTGACAAGACAGATTTTTACACAAATCATTATTACTTACAATATGGTTATATGAACATATGCACACCCACAAAAAAAACCAATATATATATATATATATATATATATATATATATATATATATATATATATATATATATATGGGTCTACTTCATAAGATCGACAGACCATTTGATCGACATTCATTTGGTCGACAGCTCATTTGGTCGACAACCAGTATTCAAGGCACTTAACAGGGATTTGCCCCCCTCCCCAATGTTGTGTGACCCTGGAGTTGATATATATAGTTAGGGGGGGTGTGGGGGGCACAGCCCCCCTCATTGGGGGGGGTGTGAAGACCCCCACCTATTTTCATTTAAAATGTGTAGTTTTTCTTGTATTTTCATGCTTTTAAATGAAAATAGGTGGGGGGCTTTGTCCCCCACCCCGCCAATGTGGGGTGCTGTGCCCCCCACACAGTCCTAACTATATATAACAAATTCAGGGTCGCACAACAATGGGGACGGGGGGCAAATCCCTGTTAAGTGCCTTGAATACTGGTTGTCGACCAAATGAGCTGTCGACCAAATGAATGTTGATCAAATGGTCTGTCGATCAGATGAAGTAGACCCATATATATATATATATATATATATATATCTATAGCGGCTTCAGTTTATAAGCTCAAAATGCTGAAATCTCAAATTTCAGAATCTCGAGCCCATAAAGTGGAAAATCCAAATAGCCGAAACCACAAAACTGCGAAAGCCTAAATCTCGAAACCACAAAACCGCAAAATTCAAACTCCCAACACTTTCAAACACCAATACAACACACACGCACACAACTAAATAAGCACACACACCTACCCTAATTATAGGCAGGGGGGCAAGCACCCCCACACCCCCCTACTTAAATATTCTAACACAAAGGTCACACTACATACACACACACACGAAACACCACCACACAAACTACATTCCTCTCGCACACACATACATCAAAGTAACAACACACACTACAGCCCCTACCCAACACCCTTAAACATAAACATTTGCCTGTATCCATGAACACAGTGCAACACCAGAATCAGTAATTCAAAATCTCCTGCATTCGAGATTTTGAATTTCAGGCTTCTGGGGTTGCGATCTTCCAAGTCTTCCCCTTTATGAGCTTGAGATTCTGAAATTCGAGATTTCAGTATTTTGAGCTTATAAAGTGCTCCTATATATATATATATATATATATATATATATATATATATATATCTACAGATATATATATATATATATATATATATATATATATATATATACTTATACAAGAAAAAACATTCTCTAGCTGAGCATCATAGTGATTCTCCTTTCAACACAGTCACATAGATATGCAGTTACTTGTATATGTAACTGGTATGCAGAATATTGTCAGCAAGAGTTGAGTACAGCAAATGGCCTTTGATACTTAAAACAAAACATAACTATAGACAACATGCATATGTGGCAAAATGTGCACCACTACCCACACGACTGGCCCACAACAAGCATTACCGTACAATTTTCCATCTATATTAAACAGCTTTCATATGAAGCTTCACAAATATAGGCACTATCACAAGATACTGCTAATATCTTCTGTGATGATAGGAGGTACTGCCAGCCATGCCAGGAGAAGAAGGGTAGTAATGTGTAACATATACCAGCAAAGCTAGCTGGAAGTTTGTAAATAATTATTTATCATTTGTGTATCAAACTGATTTGTACAGATGCTTATGTTTAAAAATGTATTTGTAAAGTTGCTTGTGTTAAAATGTATCAGTATTGTTTCTTGCTGGATAGAAGAAAATGTACATGCATTACTGGAACTGTTTAAATGTATACATTGTAACAGCAAATACTGGAAGAGAAGAGGTTAATCCACCTGACTTTGAAAAAAATATTCTTGAAATTAAATTGCTTTATGAGTTAAGCCATAAAAATGTTATCTCACAACTTTGAAGGGAGCCAAAGACACAATGTCTGTGCTAAAGATTAGTTTGTAGCTCCTGTAGGAAGAGTAGAATGGTTTTATTGTTTTATGGCTTCCAGATGCTGCAATAGATCTTAGAAAAGCTCCAGATATGTATGGTAGTACATTGGTGCTAAACCCTGGCAGTTTCTAGTATTGGTAATAGTGTGGGAACCAGAAGTCAGATAACCAAATGCATATAATGTCATTCTGTTCAGAAATAATATTTAGATATTAGTAGGATATTTCTCTCAGTATTCTGTATTCTGTCTTGGATCTGACAACAAGGCCCACTCACCCACTTCATCTTGCATTGCACTAGTAAGTGACCAGGGATAGTAATTCTCTAAATCATTTAGGCAACTATAGTGAAAATAGTTAAGTATTGTTTTCCTGTAACTGTGTGAATCTGTCCAGCTGTGTTATTTTTAATATTTCCTGTGGCTGAAACTGTGGTGTATATTGTAAATAGATATTTAGTATTCTCTTATTATTTTATTATTTATTATTTAATATATTTAAACTTTTCATTGTGGCTGGTCCTTTTTAGAAAATATTTAAGTTTTGAGAGTATTTACATATATTTATTTGGTGATAACTCTGGCCACTCCTGAAAGTCTGTCTGTTTGGTCAGCATTACCATTTGTATTAATATTAAAGTCACTCAGCATAATTGTATATTCTTTTAAAAGCCTTATAGTAACTGACTGTTGGCAGTGAATCTACCTTTTAGTTTGGGCAAGCTTGGTAGAGCGGGTAATCTGTGCCAGCCTTACCCAGGTGTGTGTGTGTGTGTGTGTGTGTGTGTGTGTGTGTGTGTGTGTGTGTGTGTGTGTGTGTGTGTGTGTGTGTGTGTGTGTGTGTGTGTGTGTGTGTGTGTGTGTCTGTGTGTGTGTGTGTGTGTGTGTGTGTCTGAAAATTAAATCTCAAAATGTGTGTGTGTGTGTGTGTGTGTGTGTGTGTGTGTGTGTGTGTGTGTGTGTGTGTGTGTGTGTGTGTGTGTGTCAGCTATTTGGAGCAGGGACACGGAGCACTGGTTTTGCAGAGAGGGTGATGAACACAGATATGCCACTGGAGAGCCTTACTGGGGGAGCTGGGAAGTGACAGAATGGGAAACCCAAGTCCCAGGCTGAATGTTTTCCCTGTGTGGTCTTAAGGGAGACTGTGCTTGATGCAGAGAGCTCTGCATCTGGAAATACTGAGTGTACCCATTTATTTTCCAAGTGAACGTCCCTCTCCATTGTCAGTGGTTAGGATTGAGGCCACTTGATTACTAGCCCAGAGTGGGGAATTAACTTCTTCCATACAAAAGTGTTTGTTAACATGAACATGACAGGAGAACCATAGAAATTTACATATACACTTTTGCAGATCATACCTATGCCTCCCAACTGTCCTGTTTGAATTATGTTCGTGCGTGCTTTTAACTGATGTGACATGATCGCACACATATTTCCTGGCAGGAATGGATGGTTTTCATTTAGCTGCTGCTATTTTCAGGTGGGAATGGACAGTTTTCATTTAGCTGCTGCCACGGCTGAGAGAAGGAATTGAATGGATTTATTTTTGTCTGGATATTACTGCAGACTTAGCTGCCAGGATGTATTTTCAGCTGGAAGGAATCAGAGATGCATACTCGAGTGAGTACACTTATTTATTTAGCTGTATGTGTGTGTGTGTGTGTGTGTGTGTGTGTGTGTGTGTGTGTGTGTGTGTGTGTGTGTGTGTGTGTGTGTGTGTGTGTGTGTGTGTGTTTAAATGCCCCCAACAGGATACATCTGGTGTCTAAGAGGTACTCAGGCTCAAACCCTGTACCTACAGGCAAAAAGAGACTTAAGTCCCTAGTCACCATCATTTGTGAATTTATGTCTCACATTTTTTTCTGTTCCTCTGGTTTTCAGGAGTGGTAAAACAAAACCTTTTATTCTAGCAATTTTCTTAGGTTATAAAATCAGTATTTGAAATGTGCCCCTATTTGGGGCTGTATTCCCCCATTATTGGCTTTGTTCTATATTTTTGTGCTAAGAGGTTGAGAGCTATGGTGAGAAGTGAGAACTGAATTCACTAAACGATATGATAGCCATTTAAGTTTTTCTTCCTGTCTTTCAAGCAACTGCTGGTTTAGCTTAGTGGTATGTTGCTCTGACTGTAGTGCAAAGGGTTCTGGGCCCAAGACTTGGCAGTGAAATGCATGGTGGTAACACAACATTTTATGCAAGCAACTTTCCAAAATTATACAAGCAATGTTTAAAATGTGTCCCTGGTTTTTGACCTTTTGCCCCCCCCCCAATTGAAAATAAGTTCAAGAAGCTGTGCAACATGCCTATGGCTTACACTACTGTGATTCTCTATTTATATATTGTGTGTGGAAGTAGACTGTTATCATGGAACTGTTCTGAATAGGGCAGTTTTGTCATTACTGGTGCATGCATTTTTCTTCATATCCTACTGGAAAAATGTTCAAACAATAAATTTAAAATGCAATTGTGTGTGGAAGTAGACTGTTATCATGGAAATGTTCTGAATTGGGCAGTTTTGTCATTATTGGTTAATGCATTTTTGTTTCATTACCTACTGGAAAAATGTTTAAACAATAAATTTAAAATGCGCTCTAACTTAAGTCTAACAAGTGTGATGTATTATACAAGGAATCTAATTTAATACAATCAGGAAGGTGAATCAAGGAATGTATGCATGGCTCTAAAAAATGAGTATGAAAACAGCCCAGAGGAAAGTGTGAAAGGCTCAAAATCATGGGCAAATTTTAAGCTTTACTCTTGTTACCAAAGCAATGGATGAAGGTAAAACAGTTCACACCACATTACCTTGACCTGGCCAAGCCTTTTGACACAATCCCCTACTCAGGTGTAGTGCAAAAGATGAATAATGTAGGAGCAAACACTTACATCACCAGCTGCATTGCCAACTTGGCTCACAGGATGCAGGAGATCAAAACAGGGGAAGAGATCAGTCACCAATGGAGTTCCCCAGGGTTCGGTGCTGAGACTTTTTCTGTTTGGCATATACATCTCAAAAGTAAAAGGAAATACCAAAGAGCTTTGGCCAGCTAAGTTTGAAATGTCTGCAAGCTAGGAGAAGTTATTGAATCCCCAAATGACTTAACCATCATGCAGGAAAGTTTGTCCTAAATAATAACTGGTGTCAAAATCATGACAAAGCCCTCTGAGAACTAATCCAATTGTTTGGCATTTGGGAACTTGTGTGTACAGTGACCTAACTTTTGACCAACATGTGACCAGAGTCATAGGAAAGCCTTTCTATATTGCACAGCTTATAAACAAATTGATTGTGACTAAATCTAGAGATGTTGTCCCCCTTTACAAAACTCTCATTATGTCAATCATTTTGTATAATGCCCACTTTGGCATGTATCTATCCAGCCCCATGCAACAATTGGAATACCTTCAGAGATACCATACTAAAAGGATACAAGTCCTAAACAATAGGTCTTGCATGGACCACCTCAAAGATTTATTACTATGCTCAGTATCCTACAGAGTGCTTACAGATGACATGTCTGGCATACAAAGCATCATCTGACATAACACAGATGGACCTACTGATCATCAGCGAGTCAAATGGCATCAGAAATACTCAGTCCAGGTATCTAAACTGAATGTTGTGGAGAGATGGATATATATCACAGAGGCTAACACTGTTCTGGAAAAGACTATCCATAAAAATAAAGCAAAGCTCATCCATCCATATTCAAATGCAACTCGGATATAAGGATGGGTAATAGAAAATCTACTCCAGGATTTCCCCTCATGCCACTAATGGATAGAGGCAGTTCCTAAATGCTTCATCCCTTACATGGCCACCTCAAATTATCTATGGTATGATCACAGCTGTTCTCACTAGGGCTAATATATAATTATCAGCCATGGGGATAGATAAGACAAATCAGAAAATGTTAATTCAAGCACCAAAAGGGTATTGGCTAAGCTTAAATGTCCTCCAAGTGAACCTATGTTGTGGTAGCAAATAGTTATAAAAAATTTATCCTTTTTAGTTCACTAAGTGCCCCTCTCACCCTCTGCCCCCCAGTCTTTAATATCTTCCAGCGTCTATGGTCTCGGGCTGAATGTTTTCACTGTGTGCTCATAAGGGAGACTGTTTTTGATGCAGAGAGGTCTGCATCTGGAAATACTGAGTGTATCCATTTGTTTTCCAATTGAACGCCCCTTGTCAGTATCAGTGATTAGGATTAAGCCCCTTGATTACTGGCCCAGAGTGGGGAATTCATCTTCTTAAATACAAAAGTATTCCTTAACATGAACACGACAGGAGAACTATATACATTTACATATACAATGCAGACCTAAAAGTTTTGCAGCCCAGTGGATGTGCTATAATAGATAACTGGACATACTTTGGTATCAGGAAACTATACTGTCTGTCTATGTAGAGGTAATAACACTATATACTGAGTATTTCAGAGTGCTACAGAATTGTATGACATATTGACAACCATATTTAACTCTCCAGTGTCATACATCACTAATGTGACTCATTAGCATACAATGTTACAGAATTCTATTCTCTGCAAAATGTGCATCTTGTCAGGGACTGATAGCATGCAGTGCCAATAGTGTGTTTCAAGTCTGCAAGTCTTGTATAGCAAAATAAATACATTGATGTAAAGGGATGAAGCCCTGACAATGACCCATAATTGGGTCAATTTATGTAGTCCAGGCACCTGCAGGAGCTGGCAGGAAAAAGGAATTATGAGGCCATACCTGCTCACCTGCATTTGATGAGAGGGATAATGAGAATATACTGGAGTGAGGCAGGTAGTCTTTATGGTCCTGGGACTTGCTCAAGACTGGTACCATGAATGACAAATGGACTAGATGAACAGACAGACCAGGAGGAGTATGGTCCCTTTTGGAGGGGAGATGGACATGCATAATAACTTGCCTTTGCTTTCTGAATAATGCCAGCAAATAGGGGTAGGGTCTCCTAGAACAGTTTCAGTCCATTTTTGACATATTCAAGACATACCTGAAAAGTTCAGATGTTTATGTAACTGCCCATCTCTCATGTTGTTAATATGTCCTGCATCATGCAGACTTATCCACAGAACCTTTTTCTTATATGTAAATTTGTGGGGGTTCTACAGGATGCAATGACTTCTAAGGAATGCAGCTCTCCTGAGCCCTCTTCTCTGTAGTACCACAGTTACACAGCATCACTAAAGTATTTACCCCTCTGGCAAGATTCTTCAGCTGGTATGGACTGGCAAATACAGGCTGGAGGAGAAGACTGAGACTGGGAGATAAAATTGCTGATCACAGAGGATGGCTGTACTGGGAGGTTCAACCTCACCTTCTATGCTGGCATCATTCAGAAGGCCCTTCTAAGTTGTGACTATAAATTCACCCACTCTGGACACGGTTTTCAGCTCTAGGCTTCACTGCAGCTTCAAGAATGACCAGCCGCATGCCAGCATGTCATTCTAATGTCTTCTCTGAAGAGAAATGAGTAGGCATGACATCATCATTATTTCCCCCACTAACAGCTCTTATAAGTGCATGAGTGGCTAACTCAAATTGCTGTCACTATGCGCACTGTCACTATACTTGCTGTTCTACAGACTGCTGAGTGATGACCCATGTCTGGCATACAAGGCATCCTCTGACACAATACTGATAGGTTTACTGCACATCAGCAAGTCAAACTGCATCAGACATATTTGGTCTAGGGATCTAAATCTCTTTTGTAACATCAGCAAAATGGTTTGGATGGACAGGTATATTTTGCAGAGGATAATACTGCTCTGGAACAGACTCTGCATTTACATAAAATAATGTTCATCCCTGTCCATTTTCAAGCTCAATCTGGGTCTATGGATGGATAGCAGAAAACTGACCCCAGCTCTGCCCACTGTACTACTAATGGACAGAAGCAGCTACTAAATGCTTTATCCCATGCATGGATCCCCTCAAATGATCTATGGTATGATCCCAGCAATTCTCATAAGGAATAATATATAACTATTGACCATGGGATGGATAAGGCCAATCTCTAACCAAATAGGATAGGTTAATTCAACCACAAAAAGGGTAATTGACTAGGCTTAAAATGGCCCATAAGGGCAGTTAGCCTAGTACTTAACTGTGAACCTATAATTAAAACACAGTTTTGAAGGGAGCCAGAGACACAATGTCTGAGCTAGAGAATAGTTTGTAGCTCTTGTAGGAAAGGTGGAATGGTTTTATTGTTCATTGGCTTCCAGATGCTGCAATAGATCTTAGAAAAGCTCCAGATATGTATGGTTGCACATCGGTGCTAAACCCTAGCAGCCTCTAGTGTTGATAATAGTGTGGGAGCCAGAAGTCAGATGACCAGATGCATACAATGTCATTCTGTACAGAAATACTATTTAGATATTAGTAGAATATTTCTCTCAGTATTCTGTATTCTGTCTTGGATCTGACAACAAGGACCACTCACCCACTTCATCTTGTCTTGCGCTAGTAAGTGACCATGGATAGTTGTTGTGTCTTTCAGCTTTTCCCGGTTAGGGGTCACCACAGCAGAACTCCGGTCCGCTAATGATTGGCAGTAGATTTTTATGTGCCGAGTTGCTGGCCCTGACGCACAACCTTCAACGAAGGTACGCCCATTCACGTATATCTCCACACTGAAGATGCTCTAGCTGAGAATCGAACAGGACGTCTTACTGTGAGGCGACAACGCTACCTCAGTGACCAGGGATAGTAATTCTCTAAATCATTTAGGCAAATATAGTGAGAATAGGTATTATTTGTCTGCAACTGTGTGACTCTTTCCAACTGTGGTATTTTTAATATTTTCTGTGACTGAAACTCTGGTATTTATTGTAAATAGATATTAACTATTCTCTTATTTTATTATTTATTATTTAATATATTTACACTTTTCATCATGGCTGGTCCTTTTTAGAAAATATTTAAGTTTTGAGAGTATTTACATATATTTATTTGGTGATAACTCTGGCCACTCCTGAAAGCCTGGCTGTTTGGGCAGCATTACCATTTGTATTAATATTAACTTCACTCAGCATAATCGGATATCCTTTTAAAAGTCTTATAATAACTGACTGTTGGCAGTGAATCTACCTTTTAGTTTGGACAAAGTTGGTAGAGCGGGTAATCTGTGCTAGCCTTACCCAGGTGTGTGTGTGTGTGTGTGTGTGTGTGTGTGTGTGTGTGTGTCTGAAAATTTAATCTCAAAAAGTGTGTGTGTGTGTGAGCTACTTGGATATATATATATATATATATATATATATATATATATATATATATATATATATATAGAGAGAGAGAGAGAGAGATATAGCTATATACACACACCACACAGGTGTGTGTGTGTGTGTGTGTGTGTGTGTGTGTGTGTGTGTGTGTGTGTGTGTGTGTGTGTGTGTGTGTCTGAAAATTAAATCTCAAAAAGTGTGTGTGTGTGAGCTACTTGGATATATATATATATATATAGAGAGAGAGAGAGAGAAACAGAGAGATATTGATATATAGATATACACACACACACACACAGATATACACACACACACACACACACACACACACACACACACACACACAAAACGAGCCATCAAAATAACTCCATGTAAAACTTTTCTGAATCCCAACCACTGTATTTATTGGTGCTATTGCATCAATAAACTTCCTTGTTCCTAAAGTAATTTCTTTTTGGCTGCATACAAATTAATTGGCAAGATTTCTATTTCCATTTGTAACTTATTGCTAATACTACGTGTTCATTTTCAACTGTAATATAGCATCAGCTATCAAATCCACTCAGATGAGCAGATGAGAATGTATTACAGACTAGTGAGGTAACTGATCAGTATGAGGGCATTTTTTTTTTTTTTTTTTTAGCCCTACTCTCTAGCTTAATTCCACCAGAAGTTTTGCAATGAGTTAATAATTATCTGCAAGTACTTACGGTATGAGAAGTGAATGGGGGTTTACACAGAAAGCAGGAGCATTAACTCCCTTAGCTAACTAATCTGTTAGTGTATTTGTTTCTTCATATAATAATAGCCAAAAGAAGAAGAATGAACCTCTAATGTCTGGCATGATCCAGTGCTTGTAAATATCTGTGAGTTTTGAGTCATGGGGAACAGTGGGGAGGGTGCATGAGTGCAAAGCTGGGAGGAACACTAGATGACACCAGAGACATTATTTAAACTAATACCAGGACTCACTTAAAAAGGTTAATAGAGTTACAGCTACAGCATCAATATTCATTCTATGAACACTGGGGGAAATGCAGCTCTAATGTCTGCCATTGTTGACGAACTGTAAGGATCTGTGATTTATGAGGGCAGGAACATTCTAATAAATCAGTGTGTGTGTGTGTGTGTGTGTGTGTGTGTGTGTGTGTGTGTGTGTGTGTGTGTGTATTTGTATGTAGGAGAATGCATGGGGGTGCCTTGCCAACATGACGCATGGGCTGCCAGTGTTATCTACCACAGGAAAGTACTCATTTGCACTTGCAATAGTTAACAGAAATTAAGAGACATGCAAATTAACTGATAATGAAATTTTCCTCATTGTGGCTATTGTGTCTGAATTACATGTGGAAACAGACCATGTGAGCTCTGGGGCCCTTTCTGAATCCTTGGGATTGTCTTCTGCATAACAGAATACAAACAAACTACTTCGCAGGCTTAATGTGTATTGATTGTGTTACTTTGACTACATATACCATACCTTTCCTGTCTAGCGGCCCTGAAAACTATCGTACTGGCTCCTTTCATTTTCCAATTTTTACTTTACCACACATGCAGGCATTAAGTTACTTTTTGGGGAAGGAATGTTTTTCTCCCTTCCTCGTACATCATCCTATGGTTCCCTACCCAGTGGCCCTCATCCATCCTTGGGTCTGCTAGCTACCTACTAACCCCCTGAACTATCTCTGATAAGGCTAGTGCTAATGTGGCTCTTGAGGGCATCCTGGGGTTTGGTTGTTTACATCTCCTGGGGAGAGATTCTATTTTTATGACCTACCCCTGTTACATTCTCGCCAGTCTTTGTGGTACCATCTGAGGGGCAGGACTGCAATGGGAATATGCAGCATATTGCCACGCCTCCACAGCAGTCCGCCACTCTATCCACCCCCACTTTGGACCATGCCTCCTAGTTACAATGCTCCCAGTCTCCACCAGGGAAACTATGCTACATTTCTTGATTTTGAGGATTAGCCCAGAATTAATGCACCAAGTTCAGCCCTTTCTGCAAAATGTGAGTATTAGTTTGGAATTTGACAACCACCCCTAGTTTGCAAGTATCAGCATATTTGGTTAGCTATAGTCCCTTGATACTGGCTTTTATGCCAGAGAAATACAAAGAGAAAAGGAGGGTAACCAGTACAGAGCCCCGTGGGACAATACTGGTGGCTATCTCGAGTAAATACTGATCCATTCCTTTCAGAACAGAGCAGTTATATGTAGGTGAAAGAGTGTTAATTTGATACTAACAGAGCAGTAGAAATATAAGTAGGAATTATATACTCATAACTGTCATTGCAGTAATAAAAAAGCTGGTGATTTTGAAGGTAGATATTACTACAGCAAAGCTCATTAATAATGGAATAACAGATGCAAACTAGCCTGTATTTCTGTCATTGAAATTCATACTTAACAGATATTTGCATTTCTTGAATTACATACACAAAGCATGAGATGACATATTTAGGTGTGATACAATCTATCAGGATTACAGCAAAACATTTGCATTGTTCTGTTACATACTGTCTTTTTGTTACAATTCAACTGGGATGACCCCAAACTGGTAATCTGATGTGGTGACAGTTTATTACCTTGGTTTAGGACAGGAAGTTGTTGTGCTGAAGAATATTATCAGGCTTTCCTGGAAATGAATTTATGTGTGTGTGTGTGTGTGTGTGTGTGTGTGTGTGTGTGCGCATTTATAACAGTTCAGTTACTGTGAGCAAATGAGTGTTGAAAGACAATGAAACCAGAGAGAGAGAGAGAGAGAGATTAGTAAGGCAGGCCAAAGTTTCTACTTGGTGGGGTGTTCAGTGTGAAGGCTATTCTTGGGTATAGATGGTATAGGCCTATACCCAGGGCAACAGTGAATACTTCCTCTATGCCCTTGTAGCACAGCTGTACCTGTGAGTTGTTTATTCATTTATATCTATTTGCCTCTTTTTTCAAGGGTATCTGTGATGGTGCAGTGGTTAGCATTGCTGCCTCACAGCAAGAGCTCCTCCAGTTCAACTTTTGGCTGAGGTGCCTTCTGTGTGGAGTCTGCAGGTCCTCCCTGTGATCAAGTGAGTTTTCATCCCACATCCCAAAGACATGCTGTAGGTGGATTGGACACTCTAAACTAGCCCTAGGTGTGTGCGTGCCTTCTGTGGAAGGTTGGGCACCAGGCTGGCAACTTGACACTGTAAAACTCCAGTACCCATTGTTCTGCTGTAGTGACCCCTAATGGGAAAGAAGAAGATCTGTTTGCATCTTTTATACTTTAATCTGTTAAAGATCATGTACAAAGGTATTTTGTTTGTTTTTGCAGTAATTATCCTCTCATTGTGCAAAGTGGGCTCTCTAATTCTAAAACATGTCATTTTTACTTTATTTTCTTCAGTGAAACTATATTTCTGAAGTTTAATAAACTTGCGTTTGCATTTCCTGTATGCTGAACAGCTGCCAGGTACTTCCTGATTGTGAGTCATGTGATCCTGAATTTTGATGATATAATGGGGGGCAAGCAGCTTGTAGTTGATACCCTTGTTTTCTGTAGTCTGCAGTTGAGTTCAACACATAAAGTGACACGGACTGCAGCACAATCAGTCACTGAGAAAGACTATCAGACAGTAAATTAATAAACTAAATGCATTTATATTCAAATAAAAAGTAATAAAAGTGAAGTGGAAACGGATACTGTGCCTAGTAAAGTGTACAATAATTGGCATACACTGTACTAACACAGATATAGCAATATAATAAATATTTTTATCATGACATGATCACTCTTTGGGATGACAACTAGGGATATGTGAATCACCACAGTGATACATTAAGGTATGTTTCTATGTTTTATACATCCATTGGATTAGTGCTGGAAAGAAAAAAGTTCAATGAACTTCTCAGAAAGAGAAAAACTCAACCTGTATTTGGGATTAGGGTAAGCAGACTGCCTGCAGTACTGAGTTCTATATACAGGTGTAGCTGAACTGCAGGCTGCTGGAGTTGAGGAGGGAACCTGGTATCATGCATATACAGTTTGGAGTAGCCTGTGCCACCCCAAACTCCTATGAGGATGGCTCCCAGTGTTATATTTTCAAAAAGAGGTTTAATCACCTTATGGACTGGTGGAGCCAAAATCCTGTCCCTCATCTTGGACAAGGAGAACATAGTTTTAACAGACATGCCAGCCTACATGTGAAGCTCCTGTTTTAAACAGCTTCATGGCCATGCTGCTCCACCTGTATGTCAGTCTGGATCCCTATCAGATTACCAAAGTTTCATACATCCGAGACCATATAGTCAAAGTTTTGAATCCGGAAATTTATCATTTTCCTCACTGTAGTGCAATCTCAGAGTTGGTATTTAATTAGTAGAGGATGTGAGGGGTGCAGGAAAGCGTGTCCCCTGCAAAAACATAAAAACAAAAAAAATGTTTTTATTTTATTTATTTATTTTTTTTATTTTAGTTTCGAAGTTTCAAAACTTCCATCATATGGTCTCAGATGTATGATGTTCGAAGTTTTGAAACTTCTGTAATTTGACAAGAACCCATCAGACCTGGCTCCCTGACAGCAATACCAGGTCTGAACTGCTACTCTGAAAAACATCAACTGGACTCAGCTGACCAATCGAGTCCTTGGGTGAGTTTTGGCTATGCCTAAAATAGATAATGAGATTCAATAGTATTGAGTGATATCGGAGCTGGATCATGGTCAAATGGGGCCCTAGGCTGGGTAATGCACCAGCCACCCCCAACCCCCGGTGTCCCATTACTTGTCTCTCTTGCCCCAGTTACCATAAACATTGCTCAAATCTGTAAGTGTGCATACTATTTTACTCTTTACTTTACAAAGATTACAGAGATTTGGATTTAATGTAAAACTTTTATTTCAGACTTTATAGCACAAACAGCAGTGGCCATTTACCAAACAAAGCAAAACAGTCTCACATTGAAAACAGACTTAGCATGAGCAGCAGTAAATTTCTCCTTCCCTGAAAACTCACATTCATTGAAAATGCATCTGGCCATGTGGCACATTAAGTGTACCTTGGGTCTTGGGCTGCTTTCAAACCATACACAACCCCCCACACATTTTTAGGACTACGCATAACTACTCATAAATGCATGTGTTCATTGATTCACCTTCCTGTTTGTTTTAAATTATATATGTGAAATTGTTCGATCATTTGTTCTTACACATGGGTTCGGAGCCGAACCTCGGCTCCGAGTCAACCACATCATCAGCTCTGCATCTTTGAGAAAGCTCGAGGCACAGTTGTATCCCATGATCCCCCGATGCTAACCCTCAGATCTAGTTTGCCGCTGCAGCAGATCGCATCGTGAGAGGCTCGGGCCAGTACAAAATTTATATTTTTTGAAGTGTTTTTTCTAGATAGTTACTTATAGTTGGTTGTTCAAAATAGTTTAGAGTGTGAAGTCCTATATATATATATATATATATATATATATATATATATATATATATATATATATATATATTCTGTGTGTTTTTTTCTCTTAGTCAGATAGTTTTTGATCTTAATTTTGAGTTTAAGGCCTAGTTTGATTCTGTCAGGGCTCTGACAGTAGGGCAGTTAATTTTATTATTTTCCCTGCCTTGACTTTGATCTTTCAAATAGTATTTTATATATATATATATATATATATATATACATATATATTAATCTTTAAGATATATATAGTGTTTCTAATTGCTTAGCTAGTAGTTGGTGTGCAGTGCTTTTTCCTTATTGACTAGTTATAGGATAGTCCTTATTAGAATTTTTCTAATTGCTATTATGTCTGAGAAAGCAAAATCGGGCTTTAAAAGATGTCAGTGTGGGCAAAAGATGTCCATTACGGACAACCATTCCTCCTGCGTCTACTGTCTTGGCCCTCTCCACTTGCAGGAAGACTGTTCCATTTGTCATTCCTTTAGTGGGAGGGTCATGATGGAAAGACGCAGGAAGTTGGTAGACAGAGGATTGTTGAAACCCGACTTTCAGGAGACCCTGGACAAGGCTGAACAAGTATCTAAGTCTTCAAAGGGGTCGAAGTCTTCGAGGGTGTCGGAGCAAAAGTCCTCGGCTCCGAGCACCTCTTATAAGATTCGGGCGCCGGCTCCACAGACCTTGGGGTCAGGCGTCGAATGTCTGTCTCTGATCGAGGCTCAGGTCTTGGAGCCAGTGTCGGAGGTACCACCACCATCAATCCTTCGCTCGGTGACGGCTTCAGCCCCTTCGACCCGTTCTTTGAGGCTGCTATCCGACTCCGACATGGATCGAGTGGTACAGAAGCTAATGGAGAACTTGGCTCTGTCCAAGCTAATTGAGGTTTCATCCCAGTTTGTTTCGAAACTCGAAGCCCTTCCCGCGCCTTCAACAGATCCTCCTCTGAGACCCGTTGAGTCATCGGAGTCGGGAATCGAAGAACCGATGATTGTAGAGCCCTCGGTTCTGAAGCCTTCAGTAGCACTATCGGCACCGTTGACCTCGACACCCTCAGAACTGCTCGAGGGGTCCTGGAGCTGAAGATCTTTCCTGGGTTCCAGGGTGGACAGTCGAACCGAACTTTCGGTGCCGACTCTCCCCCTTGGGGCCTCGGCTCAGATCAGCTCGACTCCGTCCTCGGGGTCACAGCCCGTGGTCCCGGCTTCGGGGAAGCTACCATGCTCTATGGAACTGGTGGTGTCCTCGGACCGGGGAACCGGTGCCTTCAACATCATGAAGAAGGTCTTGTCTGAACAGACACGTACGTCATCGGAGTCTTCTTCTCCTTCCCCAAAGGGTCCGCGTTCTGCTTCTGTACCTTTGGTCCCTACCAAGCGTCGAGACCCAATGCCTCAGCCAGCCCCAGAGGGCATCACTGGTTCCTTGGATGCTTCCCCAGAAGCCCCCTCTGAGGAAGTACTGAGGAAAAGATTGTGCAAGAGGAGGCACATTGATTCTCCACAGGAATATCTAACATCTGATACCGATTTGGATGAAGCAGAAGGGTCCCCATGGTCCCCTTCTGAGGATGTCTCCTTTGCTGACATCCTAGAGATCCTAAAACAGAGGGGAGACTGGCAGACACTTGCCCCTTCTGTGAATGAATCGGTATTGCTGAAGGCATTTGGGGCTCAACCTTCTACCTCCTGGGTGACCCCTCCCTTTGACGATCTCATGGACCTCATAGCGCGAAGGGCGTGGGAGATGCCTGATACAGTGGAACCGGTCCCCGCAGACCCAACAAATATATCACGGCCCCTCAAAACAATAGCTTTCTTACTAAAGGAGTTCCAGTGGATACTATGGTGGTGGCGGCAGCCACTAAGAAGGAAATGTCCGAATCATCTTCCTCTGCTCATCCTCCTAATAAGGATTCTAGGACGATGGACAGGTATGGGAAGTGCGTGTTTAGTTCTGCGACTTTTTCCTTGCGATCGCTGAACTACCTTATGCATTTCACGCGTCTACAGAGAGATCTCCTCAAGGAACTGGGAGATACTCTCCAGGGTAATACAGATGCTGCTGTCTCCGAGAAAGTGACAGCACAGCTTAACACTCTCAATTCCATAGTTAACTCGTCCATGAGGCTCATTTCTTATGCAGCCAAAGGTTCGAGTAGAGCGGCAGCCTCAGCAATTGCTCTGAGGAGACAATCCTGGTTGCGCCTATGCTCCTTTGTGGAAGCCTTTAAGTCTTCCTTTACTAATGCCCCTTTTGATGGTGCCTCACTGTTTGGTCCCAAAGTAAAGGAGACTCTCACTAGGTGCAAGCAAGAAGGGAAAACCCTGTCTGCCATAGGGGTACGTTTTTCTGCCCCATCTAGACCATACCCCAAAGGGCAAAGAGGCGGGAAAATGTGGTTCTGAAAGACTCAGAGATCCTTTCAGCCCACACAGAGTGATGCCGCCTCCAGAGGCAGAGGAGGGGGAAGAAATGGAAGACGCTGCCCAGGCAGCAGAGGGGGTCCGCAGAATCAGGGAGACAGAGATACTCTCTCTGGCAAGCCCTTCCAGCACTCCTGAGTGGAGGCCCGGCTGTCCTGCTCTGGAGGCAGTCGGGAGTCGCTTGGCTTTATACCCAGAGGCCTGGCTAAATTTGACATCAGATTCTTGGGTAAAAAGCATAGTTACCAGAGGTTACAACATCTCATTTGTAAAAGTTCCCCCTGCTCCCAAAAGATTCCCAGATGTTCCACCCAGTCTGCAGGATCAGGCAGTCAAAGAAATAAAAAGGCTGCTGGAAAACAGAGTCATCCAACCAGTCCCAGCGGACCAGATAGGATCCGGAACTTACTCAAGGTTCTTTTTAGTTCCAAAGAAAACAGGGGACTGGAGGCCAATATTGGACCTCAGCAGGCTCAACACCTTCGTGCACAAGGAAAAGTTCTGGATGGTCACGCTACAGTCGATCCTTCCCTTCTTACAGGAGGGTGACTGGATGTGCTCTATAGATCTCAAAGACACCTACTACCATATCAAGATGGCCAGGGCGTCCAGAGATCACCTGCACTTCCGGCTGGGAGCCAGTCACTTCCAGTTTCGGGCTCTGCCTTTTGGCCTCACCTCAGCCCCCAGGGTGTTCACCAAATGCATGGCAGTAGTGGCGTCTAACTTGAGGCAACTAGGATTCCGAGTGTTTCCTTACCTAGACGACTGGCTCCTCTCTGCCACCACCAAGTATCGTCTCTTGCAAGCCAGGGATTACACCATCAACCTTTGCTCCCGTCTGGGCATAACAATCAATTTCGAGAAATCTGTCTTATAGCCCTCACAGCATATCTCATTTATAGGAGCAGAACTAGAAACTACCCTGGCTCAAATCAAACTCCCACAAGCAAGAGTTTCAGCACTGAGAGACCAAATCGCTACCCTCCTTCAAAGCAAATGAGTCCCCGCAGAGCAAGTCTTGAAGGCACTAGGAATGATGGCAGCTGCTCTTATCATGGTCCCACTAGGCAGGATGCATATGAGAATTCTTCAATGGCTACTGTTCACTCAGTGGTCTTACCAACGACTTCCATTATCACATGAGGTCTTAATCATGAATTCCTGCAAACGCGATCTTCTTTGGTGGATGGAAAGTCAGAATCTAACAACAGGCCAGCCATTTGTACTACCCAGTCCCACAGCGACCTTAACCACGGACGCTTCCCTGATAGGGTGGGGGGGACTTTTTCAGGAGAGAACGGTCCAAGGTCAATGGTCCAAGTTGGAGTACAATCTGCACATCTATGTCTTGGAGCTGAGGGCAGTGGTACTAGCGTTGCAACACTTTCACAAGTCCTTACCTCTGGGAACAGTGACAGTTCAGACAGACAATATGTCAGTAGTCTGGTACATCAACAAACAGGGAGGAACCAGGTCTTATCCATTGTGCAGAGAGGCCCTCAGAATTTGGCAATGGGCTGTGTCCACCGGATGCTTTCTGATAGCAACGCACATCCCGGGGACATCCGACGTCATTGCGGACAGGTTGAGCAGAGCCATCCTGCTGCCTCACGAGTGGTCCCTCAAATCTCAGGTAGCGGAAAAGATACTCCGCAGATGGGGCCAGCCTTGTTGCGACCTATTTGCATCCCCATTGAATGCCAAATGCAGAAGCTACTTTGCCCTACTTCCCCCTCCAGGGGGTGCCCCCAGGGATGCACTGGTACACGAATGGCCCCTGGGTCTCCTATATGCTTTTCCCCCTATTCCACTAATACCCAAATTCCTACAGAAAGCCAGATGTCTGGAAAGGACCATAATTTTGATAGCCCCGTTCTGGCCTCGACAGATCTGGTTCCCCCTTTCTTCAAACCCATCAAGTGGAGGAGCCGTGGATTCTGGACCTAGTGCCGGACCTATTGACGCACTCGTTGGGAGCTCCTCACCCATCTCTCAAGTCCCTCAAACTGACAGCTTGGCTGCTCCACTTCCCATCTTAGCCAGGTCAGACTTACTGTCTCTTGCAGTACAGCACATAATTGTTGCCTCCCACAAGCCATCCACAAGGAAGCTATACAGGAGCAAATGGAAATGTTTTACATATTGGGCCTTGCAACAGGGTATAGATCCATCTGGGGCTCCAGTACACAAGATATTAGAATTTCTTACGACGTTATTTCACGAAGGAGCATCGACTTCTACGATAAGGGTACAACTTGCGGCCATATCTAATTTTCATGTTGGTGAGGAAGATGGTTCTCTCATGTCTCACAGACTTGGCAAAGCCTTTATGAAAGGTACCTTTCACCTCCGTCCTCCTTTCCGGAACCCGGTTGCCCCATGGAATCTTAACTTGATGTTATCCTGGCTCATGTTGCCTCCATTCGAACTAGCCTCCATGACCCCTCTGAAGTACCTGTCGTGGAAGACACTTTTTCTGGTTGCCATCACTTCCACTCGTAGAGTTTCAGAGTTGCAAGCGTTGTCTGTGCGACCTCCATACATGATTTTTCATCCAGACAGAGTGACTTTGCGTACCAATCCATCCTTTCTTCCGAAAGTTTTCTCGGTTCTAAATATTAATCAGTCTATTGAACTACCCACCTTCTTCAAAAATCACTCTAACAAGTTGGAATACATGCTGCATAAGTTGGACATTCACAGACAACTGAGATTTTACTTAGACCGGACTAAGGAATGCAGAAAGTCAGACCAGCTGTTTGTGTCATATGCTGACCAAAGGAAAGGAATGGCAGTAACGAAAGTTACCTTATCTAAATGGCTTTCAGAATGTATAAATTATGTCTGTTCGGAATCCAAGCAACAACGCCCTTTTAAACCCAAGGCTCATTCTACTAGGGCGGTTGCTACATCTCCAGCCCATGCCGCTCCCCTGCCATTGTATACCATTTGTGCGGCGGCAACTTGGGCAAAACCGCATACGTTTATCGCTCACTACAAGTTAGATAAAAACTCCAGGGACAGGGCATCTTTTGATTCAACTGTTCTCAGGAACATTCTTCTGTGAGCCACCCAGGGTAAAGGAGCTAGGAACGCTACCCGTGTGTAAGAACAAACGGTGAGATCAAACAATTTCACATAAAGAAGTTATGTTCTTACCATAACGTTCCATGTGAATTGTTCATCTCGCCTTTGTTCTTACATTCCCTCCCTCCATCCCCCTTCCCGCGTTCTGGAAGAACGGGTATGACTGGATTCGGGTTGAGTTTTCTCCAGGTGTATAGATTTCTGAGCTTCCTAGTGTACGTCAGGGAGTGCACCTTTCCTTTTGGAGTGTGACAGTGTATCAGTCAGTGTGTTGTGTTCAGTGCGCATAGGGTGCAGTGGTTGGTGAGATTCTTCTGGTGTTAGCAAACTAGATCTGAGGGTTAGCACTGGGGGATCATGGGATACAACTGTGCCTCAAGCTTTCTCGAAGATGCAGAGCTGATGATGTGGCCAACTCGGAGCCGAGGTTTGGCTCCGAACCTGTGTGTAAGAACAAAGGCGAGATGAACAATTCACATGGAACGTTATGGTAAGAACATAACTTCTTTTTATTGTTTAATACAATGACGTTTGTTACAGTGGGTTTTAAATTTGTAGTCTTGAATATTTTTTTTGGTAAGCAGTAATACATAATGTACAAACCAATATAAATATATATTTTTATTTATCCTTTTGTTGACCAGGTTAATCCCACTAGGCTAGTAGCCTCTTTTTAGGGGAGACCAGAAGTGGTATTTAAAACCACTCAGGGAAACTTGGATAGGGCTTTGGGGAAGATTTCCTACTCTTATTGATAAGTACTGTGGGACCTTTTACATCCAACTGTGCTACCACTAACTCAAATAGATGAGACCTCAGTATAATCTGTCATCTGAAGGATGGTACTCAGGAATGCAGCACTCCCTTATAATGTAGTAAAGTGTTAGCACATATCTAGTTGGTGCAGGAATAGAACTTACACCTTTCTGCATCAAAGGCAAGGATGCTACCCATTGTGCCACTTACACAGTTACTAACACTCATGACCAAAGTACACATTTCAGAACATTCAGCCAGAAAAGGCCACTCAGATTGCTGTCATTATAACCCATCAATATTCATACTCAACTATTACAACCGATTTATTTACTGTGTACACATCACTTCTGATTGTGATAAAAATGACCATAGCAAAGTATTCCAAATTGCTTTACACAAATGCACACTAGTCCTACAAAGAGAGAATAAAAACTTTCACATTTCAACTCAGTGGAGTGAGTCATTTTTTTCCATAGACATCCTCCAAACCCATCTAATTATAGTTAAACTGTTGACTGTATCCTTCACAGATGTGTCAAAAAATTAATAACAATATTAATGACCAAACTCACATATTTCAAATTTGTTTCACAAAACCATACACTAGCCAAAGTAGTCCAAATTAATTCACACACATACTAGTCATTCAAGGCCAGATTAAAGACTGTTTAAAAATGACCAGATAATAAGAGCATAAGGTATTTTCATCCACAGAGAGCACCCCCCCCTCACCAGCAGTTAAAGCCACCTTGTTGACTGTGTATATCTCTTATTGTTATGAAGACATAAATTACTTGCATTTTACTGGTAACTTTGGATGAACTACCTGACATTTTATAAAGATTACTAACATTTGGCCATTCAATCCAGCCATATGTAGCACAGTTTATATAAAAAAAAATTTACAAGAGCATAAGAAATATGAACCACCTGATAAAATATGCTAAGTCAATATGCACAATCCATGCAGAAGTAAATGGCATATGAATAATTCCACATTAAATAAAAATTATTACTAATGCAAAGGTTTCTGCTGGCAAACCACTTTGCATTTCAGTGGTCCCTCTACAATGCAGAGCCTGCTGCCCTTGAGGAATAAATTGTTCATTTATTTATTTATGTATTTATCATCTATTAACCAAGTTAGTCCAGCTGAGCCTAAGGCCCATTTTCAGTGGAGACCCGAGGAGAAAAGCTCCAAAAAATACAAAAATTAACATACATTAAAAAAAGAAAGTTACATAAATATGTAATTATACAACTTCAGAGTAAAAAGAAAAATACAAAATAAAATGATAGTTTTAACAACAGATGAAAATACACAAGGTTAAAAATTCATATTAGCATTTCAATTATAAAAAAGGAAACAAAACTAGAATGGTTACATAGCATTGTAGTGTTGCTATTTACATAGAGTATAAAGTAAAAGGATACAGTGGTTACAAGGATGCCCAAGTTACATTAAAATATTGGTGTGCTGGTGATATTACCATAACACTGCCTAAACTGCATCGGCTATACAATAGGAAATGACTGGCAAACAATGACAACAGGTTCATAGTTACTAGACATGCAGTCCTGGAGACCATTAAGGAGCCTAGCCCAAATTCTTAATTACTCCAATACACTGTTTGGTCAAGGAACTCACTAAATGTTCTACAGTAAATAAATGAAGGTGGAAGGATTTACACCCTGCACCCTTGCCACAAGAAGTGGCTCATTAATATATTTAAGTTTTAGTTCTCTGTGTTAACTGCCAGAGAAGCAGTTTTTAACTAAATGCTGAAATCCTTTACAATCCGATCTTGTAGCAAAGACTGTATTGCAGTAATATGCAACAATGACTACATAATGGATGCAGAAGATCAGACAGTTCTGACCATCACTCCAAATAATGCAGACAAAACAATCCTGACAAATGTCAACCCCTTTGCAGCTGCTGAAGGCTGTAAAGAAGATACTGAAAAAATACTACCAAAATGCAAAATGTTTAAACTACTAAAACACAACATGTGTAGGCTATATTATACAATCCAGGTCTTTTAATGAATCAATTCATTCTTTAGTGCAAGTTGTTGTTGTTGTCTTTAGTGCAAGTAATAAAGCAAAATAATTAAAGACAACATAAATAGCAGAAGCATTAGTTCAACAACCCACAAATCATGCAAAACTCAGAAATATTATCGCTTACAACATACTATTCATAGGTTCATAAGTTCATAGGTTGGTACTAGGCTATCGGACCTAGGGCCTATATAAGCCATAACAATTCCCAGGCTATTTCTTCCCACAGTATTTACTTCGCTGGACCTCTGTCTAGCAGGGTCACTGAAGTGATCCCTGGGGTGAATTTCCTATCTCCCATCCAATCATCAAGGTTCCCTTTGAAGAGGGCCAAAGAGGTGCTCTGCTTGACATGCATGGGCAGTCTATTACATAGTTTGGGGAGTCTCTGGGTTAGGAACCTATCCCTCCAGCATGTTTTGTTCATTGTGATGACAAGGTTTAGATCCCTGGAGCATGTGTTTCTGAGGGATTGGGATTTCTTTAAGTGTAGCATGTCCAACAGCTCTGGGTTTGACGTGGCCTTGCATATTAAGCAGAGATCACCTCTGAGTAGACGATATGTGACAGAGTATAGGTGGAGTTTTTTTAGATAGTCAGCACAGGGCATCTGCTTTAGGCTTGTGATTCTTTTAATGAGGTACTTCTGTGGCCTTTCCAGTTGTTGCAGATGTCTTGAGAGGTACATACCAAATGGGGCACTGTATTCTATAATGGGTCTAATGAGGGATGAGTGCAGTGGGACAGTGACCTCCTTTTGTCTGGATAAAAAGCCTTTAGTGATGAGGTGTGCCGCATAGAAGAATTTCCTGACTGTTGTAGCGATGTGGTTATCGAAGGTGAGACCTGTGTCCCTAAGTCTCTTAACACACTTTTGGTGTTTAGTGTACTGCCACCTATGTGGTAATTCACAGGTACATGTTTTTTCCCAAAGGGGATAATTATACATTTCTTGGCATTGAGCTTGAGCCCATGGCTCTAGCACCAAGCATCTGTTTCTGTAAGGCCCTTTTGTAGAATATCCACATCATTTGGGGATTCAATAATGGCTCCCAGTTTGCAGTCATCTGCTACTTTTTTAGCCAGAGTCCCTTAGTGTTGGCCTGTACTTCAGAGAAGTAGATGCCAAACAAGAGCGGTCCCAGGACTGAACCCTGAGGTACTCCACTTGTCACTTGTCTGGAGCTGGATTTGGAGTCAGCTACTTTTACAGTGTGGGTTCTGTCAGCAAGCCAGTTGGCAACCCATCGAGTGACATAGGGATTAATGCCCAGCTTAGTAAGTTTATCTATGATTCTAAAGTGGGGGATAGTGTCAAAGGCCTTGGCAACATCCAGATAGGCTGTGTGGGCCACCTTACCCTTTTCCACGGCTCTGGAGACTGATTTGAAGAAGTCAATCTGGTTCAGGAGACAAGATTGGCCCTTCATGAACCCAAACTGTGTGGGGTCCAGTGTTTGACGGTTGCCAATGTCTTTGTTTATAAGTTCCATGATAATACATTCCATGCCCTTACAGATCAGGCTCATCAGACTGATGGGGTGGTAGTTCCTGGGATCCAAGGTGGATCCCCCCTTGCGGAGTGGGATAACTGTAGCGGTGTGCCACTCAGTGGGCATGAAGCCTGAGGTGAGACTATGATTAAATATGACACTTAGGTGAGGTGCCAGTTCATTTTGTAGTTCAGGTAGTACACAGCCTGGGATGTCGCCTGGTCCCATGGATGCTGTATTCTTAGCTTTGGATAGTGCGTTTTTTACCTGTGTGGCCATTATTACCAGAATTTGTCAATCTTTCAGTATTAAAATGGGCCCTTTAGGGGGTTAGAGGGGGGTGAAGTTTGCACTGAATCGATCTGCCAGGATATTGGCAATATCCTTGGGATCAGTATATTTAATGCCATGCAGTTGTAGCTCAGAGCAGATCTGAGCATTGCCATTTAGATTCTTAACATAGTTATAGAATACTTTGTGGTTGTCGTTGGAATCTTTGGCAATTTTATTTTCGTAACTAGCTTTGATGATTTTATGAGGGATCTCAACTTCTTACTGAGGCTGGTAAGTGAGTTTTTTGCATTCTGGTATTTTCCTGGATGTGCTTGTACAGTGCCTTAGTGTAGGATTCAGCAGTTGATCTTTCAGTTCCCATCTGCATGGGTGTCATGAAGTTTGTCACTTCTGACTTGAGTAGCATGAAGTTGGCTTTGGAGAATTTTTTTACGGAGGTTTCCTTACTGGGGGGTAGGGGTGGGATGTGGATGTCAAGAGTGATTAGCTTATGGTCAGACCTGACCAATGAGGGGGTAAACATAGGTGTGGAGCATTGATTTTCCATGTTAGTAATGACCAGGTCTAGGATATTGGAGCCCCTGGTGGGACTAAGGATTAGTTGATCCAGGGAGTTGGAATTTATGAATTCCAAGAACTGTTGGGCAAAGGTGTTGATACCACAGTAGTTTTCCCAGTTAATGGCAGGGTAATTGAAATCATCCAGTATTAGGGTGTTTGTTTGTATCTTAATATTTTCAAGTATGTTTAGAAAGGTGTAGTGAGAATCTTGGGGTATGGTGGGGGATCTGTAGCAAACTACAATTTGGATTGCAGTCTTACCTAGTGTTGGTTGCACCTGGAGAATTTCAGATGCATTGTGTTGGGCAACTAGCCTAGTGTTGTGAGTATCCTTGGTGAATATGGACACTCCTCCACCTTTAGTGTTTTGGTCCTGGTTTGGTGGCTGAAAAGTGTGGTAAGAGTTGTAGCCTGGTATTGCAGGGGTGCTCTCTGGAGCCTTGAACCAGGTCTCAGTTACTGCACAGATATTGACGTTCTCCATTTTTAGGAGTGCTTCGAGAGAGTGCATTTTGAGGTTTAGACTTCTAGCATTGAGTAGCATTACCTTCAGATTTTGCATGCTTGTACCTGTTATGGTGGTGGTTTTGTCCTTTGAACCTAAAAAAGGCACTATAGGGGTGGCAAGAGCCTTGGCCAGTAACCTGAGTCCCAGAGGCGACAGGTGCAGACCATCTGGGGCAAAGCATCATGGTCTGTGGGTCATGTCATCCCAGGTGGACAGATAATGGATCCACTTTGAATGACACCAGAAGCTTAGTCAATTGTTGAAGTCATTCATTTTGTCCTTATACTGTGGTATCATTCTGGGCGAAGGCAGGATGCTACTCAGGGCTAGGGTCATACATGCCTGGGCCACATGATCTGAGAGCTCTTCCGTGTCTCTTTTCATGTAGTCCAGGGAGGTACGTCTCAAGTCATTCACTCCAGCATGGACAATGACAGAGTCATATTTGTACTTGTTATGGAGTGATTTGAGTGCATGCGTTATGTGGCAGATCCTGGCACCCGAAAGGCAGCTGACTGTAATTTTTTCCTTGTTCAGCCTGGTGAGTGGGACATCAGTGTGCCTGACTATAGATTCACCTATGTCTAAAGTGTTGGGTACGTTTCCTGCCTTAGGGGCTGTTGTTGGGTGGCACACTGGTGTTGTGAGCTATGTGACACTTTGGTTGTTATTGGTGTTTTTGTGTTTCAGCTTTGGAGGTCCTTGTTGCTTGGGCAGGTTAATGTTAAGGGCCTCCACATATGTGGGTTTAGTGTTGCTATGTGTCGGTATTGGTGGTATGGGTTTAGAAGGGCTGTGCGTTGCTTGAGGTGTACTGCAGGTGTTAACCTTCTTCTCTTGACTGTCTAGCACAATCTTGGGTGTAGAGAGCTTTGCTTCCAGTTTGGCTATGTAAGTGCATCTCTTGAAGGTTGTAGTGTTGGGTGGTAGGAGGAGAGGGTTGTCTGTGTACATGAGGCAATTGCTGCATTGCCCCAGTATGCCCAGATTCACTAGGTGGACAGAAAAAATCACTGGATGCTGACCCTTGGACATGCCTGGTTTGGTGCCTTTTTTTTTTTGTAAAGTACAAGACCTGTTTTCCCTTACCTTAGCAAGGTACTACGCAATTATAGGCTGTTTAGTGCCTATGATTAATTTCTCCTTATTAACAAGGAAAATTGAGTGCTTGTATCAGTTTAAGACTTTCTAGTGCTTTCCAGCAGGTTATAAAGCAAGTGCTAGTCACAGGGATGCTTAAAGGTAAGATGAAAAAAAACATGGTTTATCCTAAACACTGCAGTGTGCACTAAAGGAGTTAGATGTGAAAGTACGTAACTTAAGTTTTACCTGTCTAAAAAGTTAAGTTTTAGTGGAGAGTCACTATTTTTTAAACAGCAAGATAGATTGAAAGGGGGTGGTCACTTTTGTATTGTGGTACTATGGAATACAGTAGGATGGCCAATAAATTTAAATAGTTGAAGGGGAGTGATTTCACAAAATGATAATTTTGTGCTTACTCACACAAACCAGTAAAAACAGAGAGGAAATGAGATATATGGTCAAATTAACATAAGAGGAAGGCAACTAGAAAGACAGTGGTGTTTAAGAACACTACAGTAACCGGGTGGGAGGGTGGGGAAAACATTTTCTTTCTGACGCACAAGAGACAGAGCTGTGGTCTCTTTTCAAGTTTTAATATGCAGTTAAAAGCAGAAAACAAGTAAAACACAAGGTAAATAATACAAATTGCAGTATTCAAAATAAATAAAGGCAATAAAGTAATACAACAAATAAAAAGCAAAGTAACCTTTCCCTCACAGCAAAGTGCAGCAGTGTCTATGTGAGCCTTTCTAGTAAAGCTCTGAAATGTTTTATTTTCCCCCTTAAATAGAAGGTTTAGTTCCTAGCTCCACCCCCTCAGTTCACAGATGATTAACCTTAACTGACCTGTTCTATTGACCTATACTAATTTCTGCCCGACTCACAAGAGACAGATCTGTGGTCACTTTTCAAATTTTAATATGCAGTTAAATGCAGGGTACTTTTCTGTTAAACCTCTACCAGTTCATCACGCTGCACAGACTTGAATTAGTTACTTCATGCGAGGGTGAAGTAATAGGTGGCATTTTATTGGTGGCGTAGCTGTAGCCCGACGTGTCTACCATGCTCATTGGCCAGCAGGTTCAGTGTAACTATTTTTGTATGTGTACTTTACCCAGTCAATGGGCCCTGCTGTCTGCAAACTTGTAGGAAGAGATCGTAGGTCAGAGCCCCTTCTAAGGATTAATAGCTGGGAAATAACCTGTACGTGAAAAAAACAAAGGGAATGTAGCTGGTCCGCAAGTGGTAGGAATTTAATGGTGGATGCAGCTATTTGTAGTATGACAACACCTTACTGTCCACCTAACAGGACAACAGAAACTTATATAACAGTGTTATAGATGTATTAGTGACATACAAAATGAAATACTGGCAGCGCGAACTTGTAGGTGTTTATACCAGCAAAATAAATACTAAGCAATGTGCAGAAGAAGTATCACTGCAGAGCAAAGTGGTAGGGCTTTAATACACTAAGTGGCTGACATATATGACAGACTAGACATTACCAAAATGCTTACATTCACCAACATTCAATTTCTATTTATTCAGCAGTGTATGAATCCTTGGAAATGTAACAGCACGAGGTATGGCTTCACTTCACAGCAGCGCAAAGTGGTAGGGCTTTAATGGAAAAGTACCAAATGCAGAATACAAGTAAAACACACAAGGTAAATAAAACAAGTCACAGTATTCAAAATAGAAAAAGGCAATAAAGTAATACAACAAATAAAAAGCAAACTAACCTTTCCCTCACAGAAAAGTGTAGCAGAGTCTGGGTGAGCCCTTCTAGTAAAGCTCTGAAATGTTTTATTTTACCCTTTAAATAGAAGGTTTAGTTCCTAGCTCCCCTCCTCAGTTCATAGATGATTTACCTTAACTGACCTGTTCTATTGACCTGTACTAATTTCTGCCTGTCTCACAAGAGACAGATCTGCAGTCTCTTTTCAATTTTTAATATGCAGTTAAAAGCAGAATACAAGTAAAACACAAGGTAAATAAAACAAATCACAGTATTCAAAATAGAAAAAGGCAATAAAGTAATACAACAAATAAAAAGCAAACTAACCTTTCCCTCACAGCAAAGTGTAGCAGAGTCTGGGTGAGCCTTTCTAGTAATGCTCTGAAATGTTTTATTTTACCTCTTAAATAGGTTTAGTTCCTAGCTCCACTCCCTCAGTTCACAGATGATTAACCTTAACTGACTTGTTCTATTGACCTGTACTAAATTCTGCCTGACTCACAAGAGACAGAGCTGTTCTTTTTTTTTTTTTTGGGGGGGGGGGGGCTACATGTTTGCAGGATACCTACATTTCATTTTTGACCTCCTTATGTCTTCTCTACCATTAAGAATAGCTGTCCCTTCTGGCATTACTCGGTACAGGTCTGACCTATTGGAATGGGTAGTAATGCAGTATACACCTCCAAAACCAACAGAGCCAGATCATGGAAAAAAATGGCCCCTGTGCATGGTAATGAATCAAGACCCTTCCAGTTATACCAGTATCCTTTTACATGGCTATTTCTCCCCAATTACCATAAACACTGTTCAAACCTGTCAGTGGACATACTATTTTATTCTTTACTTTTACAGTTATCAGAGATTTGGATTTCATTTACAAGTTTTATTTCTCAATTTACAAAACACTCTCATATTGAAAACAGACTTGGTATGAGAAAAGTAAATGTCACTTCCCTTGAAACTCAGTTTTAATGAAAATGCATCTGGCAGCTCATTAAACTACAAGAGATGGTCTGGGATTCAAAGTCAAATAGCATAAAATGAAGCACTAATTAGCATCTATGTTAAGGGTGTAGGAATTCAAAAGACAAACATGTAACATATTTCCTAACAGTCTGCAACAGCTCTTGGGACACAAGCAGCCCTTTTTAGGAAAAGCCCAGGACTACTGTATGGTGAAGTTACTTGGCAGAGTCCCACAGAAGATAAATAAAGGCCAAGGGAATCAAACCACATACTACAGGAAGCAGATAGTTAACATTTCATAGCCGTAGTCATCTGAACCAAGTGCAAGAAAATTGTTGTAGTCCAAGTTACAAAAATTGTGTATTTCTGTGACTGACATTGACATACTGTAACCCCCAGTGATTCATGGAAAAAGATGTTAAAAGGAGGCCTGGCAGTGGATGTGGAGTATTATGCTTCTGTCTGTAATAGTGAAGGTTCAGGGTTTGACTCCGACCAAATTACTTAACATGATAACGAGCTGAATTTCAAAAGAAAGTTACAGACAGCACAGCACACACTGACAGAAGACATCAACACATCAGCAGAAGACAGGATTTTATAACTAACACTAAAACAAGACCAAGTAATTATCTATTCAGCATAGGCAGATACCTGCCAAATTCCAAAGCACAGCAGACACACCCAACAAAACTTAAATATGAAAAAGTAATTCACCAACAACTTTCTGAAAGCACTTGTCAGAAACCATATGTACCTTAACTTAATGCCACAATATTCCTCATATTCTTAGAGAATCCAGTAAAATCTGCAAACCTTACTTAACTAGACTCTAATGCACTATAGTAGGCTGGGATACTGGAAGTCATACTAGAGGCAATCTGCAAATGCATCCCAGAAGGCAGCCAGCTAGGTTCTGAGCCAAGCTACAGTTAAGCCAGCTGTCTGACCATGAAATAATCGATAGATACAGATTAGACAGAAAGCTGGTGCAGGCTGTGGATAGGATGTGTGCACACCACATGTATGCTCACAGTCTGTGGGGTATACCAATAGTGAAAGAAACAAAAGTGTGTATGAGTCTAGGTGTACTGGCCTCTGGGACGTTTCAGTGGCATATGAGAGATGCCATAATAGTATCTTAGACAGCTTCCAGTTACATCCTCTCATAGTTCCTGACAGAAATGTTCACTAAGGTGGCTGAATACATCCACTTTCTAACAGCACTCATGGAGTGCAGAACTGCCATGCAACAGTTCTGTGACATAGCTAATTAAAGCCATGTCCTCAGTGTACAGACTGTACCCACATCTGAACTAAACCCCAGCTCTGATGCTGAATGGAACATCACTAGATGGGGGGGGGGAGGCCATCTCTCAATTGTCAAGTGGTAAGCTCAGCAGATGCCCTCATTACTAATATGGCAACACACCCCAATAGTGTGCATGATGCTGCAATATGGAGGGAAAGCTGTCCAAGGGATACTTTCCAACATGTTGAAATACCTGTGGGACTACTACTTAGTAAGGACAGTGCCACAGTTATGATATAATCAGAATCTAGACCTGTCAACTGTAAGCATGAGGACTATATATGTGTTTTCGCCTTCCTACAAACAGGCAACTGTAGCTATTCACTAGAGCCTTGGCTAATGACATCATACAGAGCCCCATCAACCCCTGCAGAGGCTGCATACAACTGAGCACCACTATGACATGAAACACCACTGAGCTTGCATTTGGCATGCTGAAAGCAAGACTCAGATGTCTGAAGACACCTGGAGGTACAGTCCAATGCATACCAGAAAAGGCATCACAGATGGTTACCATGTGTGCCATCCTGCACAACATGATAACAGCAAAACATGGTGGTTTGCCAGCTGCAGGTGTGGGTGATCTACTCCAAGAATACCAGATGACTGATGATGACATATCAGAGTTGTCACAGGATGATCAGGAGGACACAGGGGAGAGAAGAAATATGTGTGGGTGATGGATGATGTGGTCATATGTCCTAGCTCAGGCAACTATGCATTATCTGACACATACACTTTTGAGTCTTGACAAGCCACACATACAAATTTACACAGACTAAATACTGATGTTCATGTGTTGCCCCAAAACAGCAGCACAGAGTATGACTAATGGAAAGAACCCATCAGCTGCCCACATTAAACATCATACACAACAGAAGCATAAAGTATACTAGTAAGAACATTACACAACACTCAGTAAGTCACACATCTGCATGTAAACAGAGGAAACATCAATGCAGGAAATATCTCTGCAAGGTACATCACCAAAGAGGACCAGACATACAAATGTGAAGGATGAAGGAGGTGTGTACAGCATAAGGTATTGTTGGACAGGAAGGATATAATCATATAGATAACTAGCATAGGAAGGTAGCTATAAAATAGCCAGTCCCACAATAAATCTAGTCCCATACACTGTATGGGAATGTATCAGAACAAATATAAGTGAAAACAGGGACCATAGATTAACACTGATGCATCACACATAGTATTGTGTGATGTGTACCAGTGTGTGTTACAACATAGTAAACAACATACAGCTACATAAGTAATTGCAAACATCCCAAGGACTGGCCAAAAAAGAAAATAAACACATAGATGCCTTATATCCCATGACTGTCATGGAATGTCAGACATAAGGCAATGCTTTGATGCACAGGGTATTGCTGCAACATGACTCATTTAGAGGTAAGAATACATTTAAACATACAGAGCATCAATGATAGTGAGTACACAGCAGACATGGAACATGCATCAGTGTTGGGGATACAACATGGGTAAATATATATATGTGTGTGTGTGTGTGTGTGTGTGTGTGTGTGTGTGTGTGTGTGTGTGTGTGTGTGTGTGTGTGTGTGTGTGTGTGTGTGTGTGTGTGTGTGTGATTAGTATGATACACGAAGGCACACATGGGAACTATATGTTTTAATGGGGACTGAAAATTGAAACTGGTGTGCAGAAGTGCACAGAGTGTTCAGTACCATATTAAAATGTCATAAATAACACAGGTATGTATACAGAAGCATGATTGTGCATGTGGGAATGGCAGACAACAAGGGAATGTGTATTGTAGCAAGCAGTGCTGGATGACAAAGATAACATACTGTTAATTATGTCATTACTGTCATTAATATTTGAACTAAATACCAAAATGACAGATAAGTACTATATATCACAACTTGAAGCTAGCCACCTAAGTCAGGTAAATGATCAGAAAATCCCTGTAGCATCAAACATATGAAAAAACACCTACATATAGACTAGTCACAGTGGTCATCTTCCCACAGGGTCAGAATGACACAACAGGATTAACATAGGTTCAACTGTCAGTGTTACTGTAATGCAGTCTAGGGTGCCACACTGATGCCTCATGCTGCGGTCCTGGCTGTCCCTGCCATTTCTGGAAATAGAAGTTGGACATGGTAACACTAGCACTTTGGGACACAGTTTAGGTAGGAGCAGAACTGTGATGTGGCAGTCTGGGCATGACTGCTGGCTCACAACTGAGTGACCAACAGCAGATGTGCATGCACATTGCAGCACAAACATCAATGTTCAAGGGCCATGTGTGGATCTGATTAGAGGGCGTCTGCCTCTCCCCACTGGAGATAATCTGCTTTGTACAGTTAGGGCACATAACAGCCAGTTAGTACTACAAGCAGTGCTCTAGCAGCACCATAACAAGGCTTTCAACAGAGTGTGCAACAAATAACACACTGTCTTGCTGTGAAGCCAGTGCTGCCATGAGCTCTCCATGTCTGTTCTCCTGACTGTCATGTAACACATACAGCTTGTGTGCTACATGATTGGTGACATGGGCAACTGTACACAAATCAGATCCATGACATCACTGTGAATGTACCTATGCCTGCAATAATAAGCAGATACCTTCTGCCACACATCCATGCACATCAGCTACACTCTCATGTGTAGTCTGGCAGGCAGTAGCGGGCCATCTTGGGAAGAATTACCATCATTACTAGAGTCTACATATGGGATAGTGGGTCATGGTCATCAGTATGTTCATCGTCTGATGTCCCCACATCAGAATGGCCAGCCATATTATCCTCCCTGTTGGAGGATGCACCATAAACCACATGGCTGTCCCCTTCCAGAAAAGACAATGAATCCAATTCAGTAGCCTGTGTGCCATGTGTCATAATATCACAGTAAGGCACATCACATTCCACCTCAGGATCAGTGGATGGGCTGCTGGAGGAGGGAGGTAGTTGACGTGCTGCAAAAAGAGACAGATGACACATGTCTCATACATTCACAGAAGTCAAATGATGTAGCACAGGATTGAAAACTGGGACAACTATATAACTGCAATGCTAATGCTGATATGGACTTACCATATCATCATGGCTGTGGGTGGTCAGGGACCCTATATAACAGAGATATGCCATTGTAAATTACATATCAAGCAAATACGACAGATAATGTCAATACAAATACTGAATCCTAGCTGACATGTCCTCCTGTGACTCAACCAGTAGTGGTGAGGGTTGAAATGCTACTGTCATGTGAAAAGGTAGACATACACAAACCATTATTAAGCACTTGCAAGGCATCATGTAGCATTCCACCTGAGGTATAAGACACAGCAAAGAAGATGCATACCGGATGGGCGATGGTGATGTGTGGATTGCAGAGGTCCCATGCAAATGAGCAAGACCACCATAGTCATGAAGGGCACAGATGTAATTATCAATAGTGAAATGCAGCAACCATATAGACTACATTACCATGTATGTCCTCCCTGACTGGAGAATGTATCATCCATCATAATGCGGATCCTGTATTATAACATGGCACACAAACAGCAACATGTGAGTATATCCCACAGTCATAACAGGATGGAGAGGCCCACAGCAACTATGGATCACTCTAACAGGATATGGAGGCACTTATGTGACAAATGGTGCACATGTTGACCATGTATGTTTTTAGGGAAGAGGGCGACATTAATATCATAGACCACAGGTGTGCTAAACAGTGCTTATAATATCAATCATATGAGCAACCTTACCAGGTCTGTCTGTATGTGCAGCTTCCTGGCCCATGTCTTGCAATGATGTATCTCTAGGTTAAAATGGTACATAAACAACAACATGTGAGTTTACTCATCAGTCATAACAGGAGGCAGAGGCACATAACAACTATGGGTCACAATAGCAAGATATGGAGACACTTACATGACATATGTTGCTACTGTTCAGATGTTGATGGGCCTATGCAATTGAAAAACACAACATCACACATTGCTGAAAGTGTTATGCACATACTGTTTTGGTAAGATAACATGCTACAACACTTATGATGTGCATCCATATCAGGTGTGCATTCATGTTCACAGTGTAGTTCTGCTGTTGTAACACAAATGTAACATAATGGTAAGAAGTGTGAATTAATGTCTTTCCATGAGAATTGGTGTATGCTGCATTGTTTGTGGGCATTGGATATACCTGTACTCCCTGGAACACCTGCCTCAATACCTCCCCCGGGTCTTCGATGATCTTGGCTGGTGATATGATGTGAGGCCGTGATTATTATCATCTCATTCTGGAGAGGCAATAGTAGCCAACCTCCAGTAGCATTCCTTGTTTTCTCATAGAGATGGAGTCTGTTGGCTGCACAGTGGAACATGTCAGAGTAACGTTCCTGGCATACCTCTCTGGATCTGTTGAAACCACACACAGCACTAATTACATGTTTCAGATCAAACACATTTGATTTCTCCTCACAGTATTGCTCATCCGTCCAAGAAGGTTGCAGCCATGCTGGCACAGAGGTTTGATTATTATTTCATTTTCTCTGTGTGAGAAGTTGTCTCTCCTTCTTCTGTTCAATATCTGGAAGATAGGGTGTTATGTATATCTTAGAATTATATAGGGGTTCCCATATTGACATGACAATGTTAAAAGCATATATCAAATGAATGCACACCTGTCATTTATAGTACTTGGCTATGCAAAACAACCCATGTAGTATATGCCATTGTTATGTACAGATAATCTGAATGAACAAGAAAAGCATGTCTGCATTGGTGAACATATGTCCTAATAACATCAGCATACATGTGCACATCTGTCACTCTATTTAATAAGCTTGTATAGGTCATATATGCAGAGGTAGCATTTGAACCAATGTCAGTGGTTATTTTTTCAACTAAGAACCAAACACATAAACAATGTGCCACAATTCAGCTACTATATCAACAGTGTTGCCATAGTTACATGCACATCCAAACACAAGTACCAAATCTACCTCAAGAATGTGGGATGCATCTCAGATATTATCACAGTCAGTGACAGACATCATAATAAATCTGAATGTCATGATATGGTGTGCAAATTAAATTTCTACAGAAATAGGTTAGTAAAATGTCAGCATATGGAAATGACCTGTTATGCAGTCATGGCTACATATCACAACAAAAAACAACATAAATGCTTAGCCATCCTGCCATTGAATGTAGTAGCAACTACTACTATATGACTAAGCATCAGAGAGTATCCATAAATCAGTTAGTGGACATACAACTTGCAGAAATCCCTGCAAGTCATCAGTCTCCATTAACGTAGGCCAGACATTACAGGTTATTCTGCAATAACTACAGGTATATGTTGATTCCATCTGTATCTGCAGTTCACCAAGGCTGGTTTCTTTTTATTCATACAACTACATAAGGAGAAAAGCTCCTTGTAACAGATATGCATGTACCCTTATGTATGTATATTGTTGAAGTCTTTCCCTGTCCCTTATGTAACAGACAGATTCTAATGCACATAATTTCAAACAACTATGCATGAAAATATGCTTCAGTTGTTTTATTGAGCATAATGATAACATAGGTATGTGATACATATTTGCACTCCCTTGCCCTTACGACTTTGTCGTAATCACTCTCATACTATTGTTAGTGTTTTCTTGCTTCTTTTTTCCTAACTAGTACTGTTAGTGTGTTATATTTATATGTTTTTATTTGCTGCTGTCCTTGTTGTTCCTTTCCCTTTTCATACTTGCTACACTTCGATACTTTCATTAGTATCTCCCTTCCCTTGTGACTCTGTTGTAGTTTCTTTCTATACCATTGTTGTTTTTCACCCTTTTTTCTTTTCTGTCCTAACCAAAAAAAAAAAAAAAATTTGAAAAAACTTTGCTTATTGTATTAGATTGCCTTTATTCTCTAATCTCTCTCTGTTATTTTCTCTAACTAGATACTACATGATGGCTGACAAACCTGCAGGTTTTAAAAAGTGATCAAAGTGTGGGCATAAATTGCCACTTTTGGATGCACACACTCCTTGTGTGTACTGTTTGGTCCATCTGCATTTACAAGGGAACTGCTCTATTTGCTACAGATTTAATCCTCAAGCTCTTACTGAATATAAAAAATAAACTGATACTGAAAGGTCTCATTCCATCTTCTTTTGGAGAAACCATATCCCAGTCTCCAAAGTTGAAGCCTTCTACTTCGTCAAAAACTTCTTCAGACTCTCCTTGGAAGAGAAGTTCAAAAGAATTGGTCTGGATCCGACTACTTCATTGGATCCTCCTAAGTCCAAACAAAACATTATGGAACCGACATTGGCTAAGTCAGATCAGAAGACCTCAACACAATTGAATTTTACCTTACCAGATCAGACAGAACTCTCAGGCTCTGTATTGCTCCATCACCATTTTAACAGAGACCAGTTCCTCTAGAACCCTCATAGGAGAAGATGTGGACAGAGTGGTGAGGAAGATCCTTTTGGCACAAGGACAGATTAGCTTTCCCTTGGTGCCTACCCCTCTGGGTCAGCTTACCCGACCTTCCACCACACCGCCCTGCAAGTTCTTCCTCTAACATAGTTTTTTGCTTTAGAGTCAGTGGATCCCAGCCATCTGTATCTGTCAGTCTTCGATCCAAGAATCATCATATCCTTGGATTCGACATCATCTCTGAGACCTCCAATCCATTTGGAGAGGTCTCAAAGCTGAAGCCTGCCTGCTGGGTCCAAGGTGCAGCATTTGACTCTGAAGTTTTTGGAGCCATCTCTGTTCCTCAGAGCCTTGGCACTGAACAGTTCAGACCAGCTTCCTCCTCAGCCATGGTGACAATGGAGCAGAGAGAGAAGATGATTTGGAAACATGTTTTTTTGGATCAGAGCCTCTCTCTGGCTCCTTTAAGTTCTGCCTTCAAGGCTGTAAAGAGTGCATTCTCTGCCTCTGCAGACCAGACAGGGCCTTCCCCCTTGGATCCTACATATTTGACCATGATGTCTCAGCATCTAGAACCTCACCACCTTTCTCCTCAGGGGCATCCAGTACCGTAGCCTTAGCTTTCCTCCCAAGGAATTTTGATTTCTGTTCCAGTATTTCTCCAGAGCATCCTACTGAGGAAGTTCACAGGAAGAGGATGTGCAAGAGGAATCACCTAGACTCCCCACAGGAGTCCATCACTGAAGACATGGATTTTGATGATGCCAAAGGGTCCCAACAGCCACCTCCTGAAGATGTTCCCTTTAGAGACACACTAGAAATCCTTAAACACAGAGGTGTTTGGACTCCCTCTAACCCTATGACAGAAGAATCTGTTCTCCTACAGGCTTTTGGTGCAGGACCCTCTACCTCCTTGGTGACTCTGCCCACTGACAAGCTCATTGACATGATCTCTAGGTGGGCGTTGAAGGAACCCAACTCCATAGAGCCCATACCTCAGAGACCGGACAGAATAATGGCACCACCTGAAAATAGACACTTTTGGGGGAAAGGGGTTCCAGTTGATGCCATAGTAATTGCAGCAGCTACATAGAAGGAATTATCAGGTGAGAGTTCCACTGTCTATCCCCCCAGTAGGGCGTCACAGGCGATGGACCGACAAGGGAAGCATGTCTTTGCTTCAGCGATCTTTGCCTTATGGTCACTGAGCTATTGGGCACACTTTATCAGGCTTCAGAGAGATTTGACCAAGAAATTAGCAAATACTCTCCCAGGAGCCATTTCTGCAGAGGTTCAAGGTTCGGTAACTTCTCAGTTGGCAACTCTGTAGTCAATATCCAATAGTTCTGTGAGGTTAGTTTCCAATATAGTGGAAGGGAACTCAAGAGCTGCGGTTGCAGGCATTTCCATGAGGAGGCATGCCTGGATGTGCTTGTGTAGTTTTGTGGAGCCATTTAAGTACAATCTCATCAATGCCCCTTTGATTGAACTATTGTTTTTGGCCCTAGGGTGAAGTAAACACTGTTCAAGTGTGAAAAGGATGGGAAGACCTTTTCTGCCATGGGCATACATTTTTGCCCCCCTAAAGATCCTACTCCAGGAATCAGTTGAGTGGTCAGAAAATGTGGTTCAAAAAGTCCCAAGGTCCTTTTCATGACATACATGGAGGAGGTTCCCCAGGGGTGGGGGGGGACTCCAATGTTCATCATCACCATCATGTTAGAGATGGATTGCAAAACCAGGGTTCACAAGAATATTTCTTTGATAAACCCTACCAGTGCTCCTAAAGAGAGGCCAGACTGTCTACCTCTGGAGACAGTCAAGGGGATGGTTATCCCTGCATCAAAGCACCTGGCTAACTTAACAAAAGATAGTTGGGTGCAGAGGATTATGTTTAGAGGTTACATAATACCATTTTCCTGCCACTTCCAATTCCAAGAAAAATCCCTGATGTTCCACTCAGTCAGAGGGATCAAGCAGCAATTCAGATTCAAAAGCTGCTAGAAAAAAAGAGTCATCCAACAGGTCCCACCAGACCAGCTAGGATCCAAAACTTACTCAAGGTTTTTTTTAGTGCCAAAGAAAACATAGGACTGGAGACCAATTTTGGATCTCACAAATCTAAACAAGTCTGTCCACTGAACCAAGTTCCGGATGGTCATGGTTCAGTCCATTCTCACTTTTTTAGGCAAGGATGACTGGATGTGCTTGACAGATGTTCAGGATGTCTATTATCACATAAAAATGAACAGGTGATCCAGGAAGTACCTAAGCTTCCATTTGGGAGCCAGTCACTACCAATTCAGAGTACTGCCTTTTGGACTCACCACAGCCCCTAGGGTGTTCACCAAATGCATGGGAGTAGTAGCAGCTTACCTCAGACTGCAGGGATTCCAGATGTTTCCCTACCTGGACAACTGGCTTATTACTGCATCGACCAGGCATCAACTCATACAAGCAAGGGATCAGTTTCTCCACACCTGTACTCTCGTAGGAATAACCATAAACTACAGCATATCACACCTTCAGCCAGCTCAGACATTGGAATTTATTGGAGCACGTATCAGTACAAAGACTGCCATGGCTTCCCTTCCACCACAATTAGTTGAAACAATAAGGTCACAGGTCAAGAAGGTTGTAGAGACTGCACAGTTCTCTGAACTCTAGGCCTCATGGTGGTGGTGATAACCTTAGTTCTGTTGGCCACGTTTTACATGGGGATTCTTCAAAGAATGCTGGCTACTCAATGGTCAATCGTCCATCAGTCAGTGTTGTACCAGATAAGAATTACCAACACTTGCAGAACAGATCTGTATTGGTGGATCCAATCCAACCAACTGCTCCATAGCCAACGCTTCATCCCCAAAAAGCCCAAGGCTATACTGACCATGGATGCTTCCCAGATATGATGGGGGGAACATTATCTGGGGGAAGACAGTCCAGGGTACTTGGTCCTGTGAAGAGGATAATTTGCATATAAATGTCCTAAAAATGAGAGCAGTGCTTTTGGCATTACAAATATTTCAAGATGTTCTTCCCTCTGGGACGATTGCGATTGATGGACAACATGTCAGTTGTCTGGTACATCAACAAATAAGGGGGAACCAGATCTTTCCCATTGTGTCGAGAAGCTCTCAGGGTGTGGCAGTGGGCAATCTCTTCCAACCACTTTCTATTAGCATCACACATTTTAGGGAAGACCACTGTGATTGTGGAGAAATTGAGCAGGTGCATTCTTCTTCCACACGAATGGTCACTCAACGAGAAAGTGGTGGATATGATTTTCTATCAATGGGGCCAGCCATGCTGTGACCTTTTTGCATCTCCCTAAATAACAAGTGCAGCAACTACTTTACCCTGATTCCTTACAGGGGCATCACAAGGGATGCCCTACTTCACAATTGGCCCCCTGGTCTCCTTTATGCCTTCCCATCAACCCCATTGATTCCAAAATTTCTGCAGAAAGATGCCAGGTCAAACAGCACAATGATCCTCATTATCCCCTATTGGCCTTGACAAATTTGTTTTCCCTTCTATGGCATCACCTGGTTCAACCACCATGGAACCTAGATCCAACTCCAACCCTCCTGTTAGGCATGTCACATCCACATATACTAAACCTCAAGCTGACTGCTTGGCTTCTCCAGTTCCCAGTATGCTCTCCAGTATGCTCTCATCACCTGTCTGATGTATAATTTTATCATCCCATAAACCCTCGAAAAGAAAAACATATTCCAGTAAATGGAAAAGATTTGCCTTTTGGGCTCCCCAACACAATCTTGACCCCTTTTCAGCTCTTATCAATCACATTTTAGGTTTCCTGGTACACCTATTTAAAAACAGTGCTAGTTTTTCAACCATTAAAGTGCAACTAGCAGCAATTTCAAATTACCATATAAGTTTTAATGGCACAACCATAGCTTCTCACAAACTGAAAAAGGCCTTCTTAAAAGGGACCTTCTTCTAAGGCCTCCTTTTAAAGACCCTACTCCTCCATGGAAATTAAATTTGATGCTTTAGTCTCTCACACAACCTCCCTTTGAACCAGCAGCTACATGTAACCTTAAATATCTTACATGGAAAACAATTTTCTTGGTTGCCATTACTTCTGCAAGAAAAATTTCTGAGATCCAAGCATTATCTTCTAAACCTCCATACTTAGTTTTCCACAAAGATAGACTGATCTTACTTACCAATCCATCCTTTCTTCCAAAGGTGACTAGTCCATTGCGCACCAAAAATTGCCTTGCTTGTCACATTATGCAATTTCCCTCCCACCGTTTTATTTCAAAGTAATAGAAAATACATTTTTGGGCATGAAGCAAGGAGATATTACAAATGACATGGAATGCAATGAGATAAAATGGATTATTACCCTAAGAGCGGATAGACAGCCAGGTTTAATTGCGGTTGTTCCGCTACGACCCATCCTAAAGAATAGGAGGCCCACCATTAGACATTAAGAAGGAGTGTTCATTGCTGATCATTCTGATTGACTTGTAGCTGATAGGATACAATAAAGGCGTTGGCCTGAAAGCAATCCTATGATTGGTTGGAAGCAGTTTTTAATTGAACTTTCCCTGTTTCAATATACGATCTGATGAAGGATATTTCCAAAAGCGCTTATCATGTCAACTAAGGGGATTTACTCTACTTTACTTCATTTTATTTTGTTTCATGTTTTATTAAATGACTAGTCATCTGTGGTGGTATTATTGGTGTTTTTTCTCATTGTTCATTGCTTTCCAATACACCTTTAGCAGCTAGAGATATTTTTGTTTCATTTATTCCAAAGGTGGTGTCAGAATTCAACATCAGTAGAGCTAGCAATATACCAATGTTTTTTCCTAAGTTTACCAACAAAGGAGAATATATCTTACATTTACTGGATGTTCATAGGCAATTGCAATTCTATTTGCATAGAACAGAAAAAATTAGGATAGCTAACCAACTGTTTATTTCTTTCTCTGAACCAACATTGGGAAAACCAGTTTATAAAGTTACCCTGTCAAAGTTGCTGATAAATTGTATTTCCTTTGTCTATGCTAAATTGGGAATTTCTCTTACACAACTCTTGAAAGTGGACTCCAGTAGATCCATAGCTACTTCCTCATTTTTTCAATCAACAATGTCCATGGACAACGTTTGTGCAGCAGCAACTTGGGCTACTCCCTATAGTTTTGTTACTCATTACAGGTTGGATCTGGTCTCCAGAGGTAGGGTGTCATTTGGTTTTATGGTGCTCAGGAATATCCTTCCTTGAGATCACCCAGGACTCAGGTAGCTAGGGATGCTGTCCCACTTGTTGAGGATAGAATGAAGATTGACAACATCAGATAAAGAAGTTATTTACTTATAACATTCCATCTGTGTTGTCAATCTTCATTCATCCTCAACTCCCCTCCCACCAACCCCCATCCTATGTCTTCTGGAGGAACGAGTATTTACATGGTCTCTATATATGTATTTTTATATATGACTTCTGGACATGTCTTTTCCATAACTCTCTTAATCTTCCTACGCTAATATAGCAACAAACAAGAGTTGAGGTAATTTGGTAGGTGCATTGTGGGTAAGGGAGAAGCTCAAGAAATTTGTTGTCTGTGAGCTTTAGTATCGGATCTGAACCGACTTGCTGATGGGGAATGAAGATCGACAACACAAATCGAATGTTATGGTAAGTACATTTCTTTTTATTACTCTTACCATATATTTTAAATACACATTTTTTAATCATGGGATGTAAACATATCAAATTGTTTGTACATAATGATGTTATAGTGGAAATTTAAATGTCATATTGACACCAACATAAATGTGTGATAGATACATGGAGTAATGAATAGGGACACTATCCTTAAGAGGTGTTTTCAGAGTCTGGGGCTAATGTTTACATAAGGCCTATCTGGCAACATGGTTATATTAGGGGCCATATTCCTAAAGGGTTATTGTTAGTGTTTTGCTACATTTTAGTGTAGCATGCTGGAGTGACACTGCATACTTGTCTTGAGATTTTGCTTCTGCATATGTATGCGTATTGTGGATGTATGTATTTTGCATGCATTCTAAAGGCTAATATTACTTGTACATTTAAGTCTGATAAACTGAGTACTATATGCCATATAATATAGCAATGTAATATAATGGCAACATATGATGGGCACACTGGCCCATACATGGCCATTTATTAATATATGAATATTATGACATTTAGAATGTTGCAAAATCATGACAGTATGCTTATTACACCTTTGTATCTTTTGTTATACAACATATAAATAAACTTTATGGGTCAGATATGTTGACAACTATGGTGCCACTACAAATGTACTGTACTGTACTGTGATAAAACTTGAGCATGCATTTCACATGTTCTGTCGCATACATTTTGATGTTGCCGACTGCATATTATATACTCTCTTTACAATTATGTTGGTGTGCATTTGATTGTGTTTTATTACAGACATGTTTAGCATAGGACATTGATTTACATTACACACCATTTATAGACTGGTTTTATGCCTAACATCACATACAGAGTTAGAGCTGGATAAGATCAGACAAAAGTATAACATCACATACATAATAGTTACATGTCAGTTTTGTATTTGCATGACATTTTATTTATTTATCGATTTTAGGTTAATACCTGTTATGTATATATAATGTTTTTCCATGTGTTGAACTTTGACAAAGTGTTGGACTCATGCTGGCTCACCACAACACCACCACCAATGACATACCAGACTACTGGCAGCTGAGTCAGACTCTGAGGTCCAGGATGATGACCACGACAGGGGCAAAGATGATGACAGATTGGGACCTGCATATTCCACTGTTTAAGGATCTCATTGTAGAAGATATCCACCACCATGCCAAGCAGACAGTTTCTGGGACATATCTGGGATGCAGTAACAGACATCTTCCAGACACAGATGATAGACCTGATGGATAACTTCTTTCAGGCCACAGTGAGGACATTACACAACTCCAGGAAGATTGTTAAAGAGATATTTAATCATGTTTGACCCCATCAGGGTCTTCAGTCATTCATTGAGCAAAACTAGCTATCCATGGGAAAATTAATTTGACTGCCACAGAGCAGCTTGCAACTCCCCGGGACCACCAAACCCTGCATTGAAAGTTAAAAGGGTAATAACTCTAACTCTTAACTGATGTTTTAAACGAACTGTAGCTGGGTCCGACACTGGAATTTCCCTCAAAAAGCCCTATTGTAAACTGCATAGTCATAAAAACAAAAACCCTCAGTCGCTAGTGTTTTAAATTCATCTAGTGACTACATTGCAGCTAACCCTTCTGCAAAACAGTAAATTAAGGCTAATTTAAAACTTACAACCTGCCTAAAAGGGCCTATTAAACTAAAGATAATTTTGAACTTAAAACTTGCCTAAAAGACCTATTGGAAGTAATAGTACACCCACCTTGCAACCTCCAATCACTGGCAAATTGGAAAACTGGTTAAGCCCCGCTCCGCTCGCCCTCACTTCACTCGGGCTCACTCTGCGCCCCACCCTGCCCCCAAATCTCACCCACCCCTACTATTGCTTAATTTATATCTCTCTGGCCACTCCCAATTCTTCTACAACCAATCACCTACAACCTGTACTACAACCTCAACCTACCCCATCTGCCAATACTAGTCTCCCTCCCCTCCACCACTCTCATACTAGTACCAAATCTTAAACTAACTGCTATGTCTATCTCCACACCTTTATTGCTAACCTTTCTGCCATCCCTGCTAATCATCCCATATCTACTCTCCTCCTATGAGAACACTAAATACCTTGGCTTTCACTACCCCAGATTCCAGACCTCAACTCCTTCACTTACACACAACATTCCTCAACTTCTCCCCTCTCAGATTCTCAACTCACCCAATTATGTCCCTATCAGGCCAAACTACATCCGCTCCAAACCAAGGTACTATCATAGTACTCAGGATCTGGAAACTCATAACTAGGCTAGAAAAGAACCTCACCATGGATGGTGACATCCACCCAAACCCAGGTCCAACCACTACTACTACCTCTATTCACTCCACCAACTCACCAACCAATATAGACCCCTCACATAGACCCTCAGACTCCCTGCTGGCCTGCCATCTGAACATCAGGAGCATAAATAACAAAATCCAGCACCTACATGCCCTCCTGGCAGTATATTCACCTGATATACTCTGCCTCACAGAAACATGGCTAAAACTTGCCACTAAGGACAATGAAGTCCTGCCACCTGGGTACAACATGCATAGACTTGATTGCACCCAAAAAAAGGGCGGAGGGGTAGCAATACTCTACAAGTCCACCTTATCTGTCACCATAGCCAACCTGCAACCCCCCCTATTCAACAACGCTGAAATCATTATCACAAAGCTACATATTAACAACCATAAAAGCATAAACATTGTCTGTGTCTACATTCCCCCAGGGAAGAACACAGACACCCTTGAGGAGTTCCTAACCTGGCTCAACAACAACCAGCCACAGGAAACCATAATCCTCGGGGACTTCAACATTGACTGGAAAGCCTGCTCCTCTCAATCCCCAACAACCCATGTAAACCTCCAAGGATTTACCCAAACCATAACCTCACCCACTAGGCTAAGCAAATCACAAGACAAAGCTAGTACCCTGGACTGGATACTCATCAATAACTCTCCGCATCTCTATATGGCAGGCACCGTACCAGATGATCTAAGTGATCACTGCCTCACATATATACTCAAGCTTAAGATTAACTGCTATCATCAACCCACCTTTAGAACTATAAGAAGCAACAAAAACTTAGATCCACAAAAATTTAACAAGGAACTAAAGGCATGCAACTGGTCTGCCCTAAAAAGCCTCCCGCTAGATGAAGCAGTCATTTACTTCAACTCCAGATTCCTGGCTATTCTCGACCTTCATGCCCCCAGTCGTACTAGTAGAACCAAGGTCAATACTGCACCTTGGCTCACTAAAGAAACTAGGGCCAAATTTGCATTAAGAAATAAAGCATGGGACACCTACCGGACTACTAAAACCCAACCTGACCAACTATTATTTCGGCAACTAAGAAATGACGCAAAAAAATCTGTAACTATCGATAAAAAGAAATACTACTACCACCTACAACAAGTACACAAAACTAAGCCTCAGAAATTCTGGACGGGAATAAACTGACTCCTCCACCCAGGACATACCACCACCCCAAGCCCATCTGCCACTAATCAAAATCCCCCAGTAGACATTGCCAACTCCTTTAACACCTTCTTCACTGAAACCATCCAATCTTTAGCAAACCAACTCGCACCCACTGGTTCTAATCCTAACACAACCAATTCCAAAGCTATAACTCCCTTCAGTCTCCAACCAGTCCCCACTCAACTCATTAAGACCCTACTTAGGAAACTAAGTCCCACCACCCTGGCTGCCGACCTCCTCCCAGCAGACTACTTACAAAAGGCTGCAGATGCAATTGCATACCCCATCTCTGTCCTTATTAACCGATCCATATCAGCCATTATCCCCGACATATGGAAAATCTCACATGTCATACCACTTCACAAAGGGGGCAGTTCCACTGAACTGTCTAATTACAGGCCCATAGCCATTTTGTCACCACTAGCTAAGATCATGGAAAAGTGTGTTCATATTCAACTCATGAAATATCTCACGCAGAACAAACTTCTATCCAACTCGCAACATGGCTTTAGGCCTAATCACAGCACTACAACAGCCCTCCTCTCTTTCTCAAACACTATAAACCACAGTCATAACAATAACAAACTGTCCTCTGCTCTCTTTCTAGACCTGTCCAAGGCCTTTGACATGGTGGATCACGAAATGCTAATGAATAGCCTGGAGGCCCATAACTTAAACAAACAGGCCCTCCAATGGTTTGAGTCCTACCTACAAGGCAGGCATCAGGCTGTACTGTGGCAGGGAAAACTCTCCTCACACCTCTCCATCAGACTTGGAGTCCCCCAGGGCTCAATACTAGGCCCCCTTCTTTTCTCCATCTTTATAAATGAACTTAGCACAGTCATACCAGAGGCTACCTGCATTCAATATGCAGATGATTCGACCTTGATCTACTCTGCCTCCACCCCAGCAAAACTTACCACAATAACCCAAAGCACCTTCAACAAGGTTGAAAATTGGCTACTAAACCAATGCCTAATAATAAATCCCAACAAAACTAAGTTACTTCTCTTCACCCCAACATATAGGACCTCCTCACCACTGTTCAACATAACAGCTAATAATGGTACCATCATCTCCCCAGCAAACCAAACTAAGCTGTTGGGTATCACAATCGACAACAACCTCAGGTTTGATGCACACATCAATCAAACTATAAAAACTATCAATAAAAAATTTGGTAGTCTCTACAGGATCAAATCATTCCTCACCCCGCAAGCTAGAATTGCAGTTGCCCACTCCCATCTCCTATCTACCCTTTTCTATGCCTCCCCTCTCTTCTCCTACCTGAGTAAAACCGATCTTAAAAAACTGTCATCATGCTACAACCACATTGCTAGATTTGCAACTGGCTCACCCTACCATACCCACCATTGCCAGAACCTGAATCTCCTGGGCTGGCTGGAACTACCCCACCTCCTACAGCTCAACCAGCTCAAAGTTGCCCATAAAATCCTCCACCATCCGGACACCACCCCAGCCCTAAGAAACATAATCTGCCCCTACAGCAACAACCGAACACTCCGCTCATCCACCAAACTCCTAGTACTTACGATCAAATCCAACCATGCTGCAGGCGACTCCCTCTTCGCCAACTCTGTCAGTAAAAACTGGAACTCACTACCAGCTGACATTACCCTAGAGTCTTCACCAACTATATTTAAACACAAACTTAAAAGCCACCTCAAATCACACTGGATATGCCCCTGTACCAACCCTGACTAGGACCCCACATATCGCCTGCCCGTCCATCTCTCCTCATTCAACCAATGAGATCCTTTATGTTAGCGACTCTAGGTATTGTTTGTGTAAATATAATTTCTTAAACCCAAGGTAATATGTTATCTTAACTACTGCTTTTAATTGAAAAGGGGGTGGGAGGATGGCAGAATGGTTAAGTTGTTTACCTTGCAGACACAAGGTGCAGGGTTTGATTCTCACATGGGGTACCTGGCTAGGCTTAAAATGGCCCACAAGGACAAATAGCCTAGTACTAATCTATGAATCTATGAACCTTAGGCCTCATGGATGTATGTACTATGTCTACAATCAGCTTGTATGTAACCTCAATTTATTGGATTATCTATTTTGTAATGCCTATAACTTAAGTGCTATGTTCCTAATATTTGTAATTTTTAATTTCTATATGTAATTTGAAGCTTTTCTCCCCGGGACTCCACTGAAAATGGACAAGTATCCAGTCAGACCATCCCGGTTAACAAATGTAAAATAAAAATAAAATAAAATAAATCAGTAAAGCAAGGAAGCCGAGGATCTTACGTAAAGTGAAGTTAAACAGAGCTTTAGATGCCAGTACTTCTGTCACCACTGTAAAACTTTAATTTTATTAGAGCTGAACAGACTGCTGGATGGAAAAGAAGCTGAGTCTGAAACAATATGATATTTGTTTTTTGGTATTGACCATAGGGTAATCTTGTACCTGTCCTTTCCTGATGGGTATTGGTATATTGTGTGTAGACTTCTTGTGTCTTCTTCTTCATTGCTGCTACACATCTTCCCACACAAACTGAATTTCTTTGTCTCTGGAGTACAGAATCAGATTATATTAAATGTTTTAACTGTAATAAGCTACTCACTGTTTGTTTATGGAATATAGAAGTTTTTACTTAAGTAGTTTACCGATTATTGTTTTAGGAATGGGTGACTGTGGATGTGCTTGGAAACTAACGGCTTGATGAACTAGTCTGCCACTAAAAGCATGGGCTGGGCATTCATTTTTCTATTTTATTTGAAAGGATTTATGACATACACTGCTATGATAATGACTGCCGGGATGGTCTTTAGGAAATGTGTTGTGCTTGTTGGTTGGTGATGGTTGATGAATGTAGTAGTTTTATTCTTCCTTTGCAGTTGTATTGCCATTATATCAACGTTTACCATACTTCTCAACTGTCCCCAATTTTTATTCAAATTTTAGCTCTATCCTGGTTAATCCTGTTTAAAGCTAGTGACTTTTGGAGAAAAGATGGTGAATAAATCTTAAGTAATTATAATAATTTGAGTTATAGACGTCTTTTATTTAAAAAAATGTATATCCACATTGACACTGTTATTCTGTCAATATCTCAAGTTAATAGTGCTTGGTGCTACTATTTTAAATGTCCCTACTGCTGCATACATTTGGGAAAGTCAATTGTTATGCATAGGCACTATGAACATTATCCTCAGTTGAGGTCTTTCTGTCATGTTAACGTTTACATAAACTAAAAAGATGCCAGTAATTTTTACTTTATTTATACACTGCATTAAAGTCACGGTACAGGAAATATGTCCACTACTCCATATACATAAGAAACAGCTTACCCAACCATTTGCAGTACAATGTCGGGTACACATTTAGCAGCTGTTTTCAACATGTGATTATACACTAGGAACCTGGAAATATTATTCCTTAGCTATAAATATCTGTAGTCCAACATTTGAGTTACTTTTGCCTTGGGCTTGCTGGAAGTGAACAAGCTAGTCTTTTTGCACTGAAAAAATTTCCTGCACTGATTTGGTGTGACTTAATTACAGTTGCAGTAATTAGCAAAGCAAGTTATCTAAAAACTAAAGCCATGGATAATGAGTCGCATGCTATCAAGTACCCAGAACTTACAATGGATTGCCTTTTACTACATCTTCTGTTATCTGGATGCTAAAGATTTGCTCAACATTGTCTTAGTAAATAAGGTAATAGTATATCAGAATATAGTAATACTTGCCAGTTGTCCTGTACTGCTACCCACATGGCAAGTGCACCTCATAATTAAATAACAACCATACCTCTCAATCTCTCAGAGCAAAAAATCTGGACAAACTAAAGCCAGATGAAATGGTGTGACAAAGGCCCAAAAATAAGTAAAAATGTGAAATATTGTTCCTGTAAACTCATAGTTGCTAGAATAACAGGCTTTGCATTATTATGTATATTATGAGGGCTATGAAGTCTGAAATTCAAATGTCTGTCATTATTTGGGTGACGCAGTGGTGCAGCAGTTAACGCTGTCACCTCGTGGCAAGGGGTTCAGTTCTCAGCTGGGGTTCCTTCTGTGCAGACTCTGCATGGCCTCCCTGCATGGGTTTCCAGGTACTCCAGTTTCCTCCCACATTCCAAAGACATGCGTTTGGAGTGTTTCTGAAAATAGACTCTGTCCTAGTCAGACTTTCCTGGTCAACAAATTTGGAGTCTGCATGTCCTCCCTGCATTCACGTGGGTTTCCTTTAGGTACTCCGGTTTCCTCCCACATTCCAAGGACATGCATCTGGTCTGTTTCTTTCTCGGTCAACAAATGTTAAATAAATAAAAAAAGTATTATTATTTAGTGACTTCAATCTTCATGCTGGTATTCCACAATTCCAGTGGAGTGGGCGGCATTAAATGATTATGTATGAACATTTTGTGTTAATCAGCATCCTTATTTTTGGCCAGTTGTGCCTACTTTTCATAGGTTTTTGTCCAGATTTTTGATGTTTCCAGGTGGAGAGGTATGCATGGATGGACTTGTGTATAGCTGTAATATGATTGACACACAACTACCCTTGTAATATATGACTGGTTACATGCACTTATTCCATTTTTCTTTACTGTACTTATGTACACAGGACTATACTTTGATCAATCCTACACATATACAATGATATGTATATAAATAATGGTGATTTTGCCAGATGTTGTTTTGTGTTTCCATGGCAATATATATATATATATATATATATATGTGTGTGTGTGTGTGTGTGTGTGTGTAGTTGACACTCAAACCTACCTTTGATGCGTACCAATGCCAGTTGCTGTTTAACTATTGCACATTATTGGGTTGTTTGTGTCATAAGTATACAGATGTTGTAACAGAAAAATTGCACCAACCACCTAGGCAAGGCACCAGACACTGTTTGTATTTTTTTAATAAAATTTTATTGAAATCAAAACTGAAATATACACTGTTTTTAAAATAGTTATAAAGAATTTTATGATACAATAAAAAAAGGAATGATATAATGAACAAGAATAACAAACTATTTACAAAGATGTTCACTAGATAAGAATCAAATATTACTGTAAGGCTGAAAGAAAAAGAAAAAAGAAAAAAATGGAAAAATTTGATTATACATTCAAGTTATTGATTTACTAGTAATTCATTTATACTCTTCCAATAATTATAAGATGTTGTATTCCTTGAGGATCTAGCTTTAATTGTCAACATTTCAAGTTAAAAACATCCTTGAGAAGATCTTTAAAATTTTGAAAAGATGAAATATGTGAAGATTTCCAATTTTTTGTGATTTCTTTCCTGGCAATGGCTGCAACAGACCATAAGATTGAATATTTGCTTGGTTTTACACAGTTTGGAATTGGGGTGTTAAATAAAACTAGTGATTTAGTAATAATAAAGTTATCTGTAAAAATTGCTTATAAGAATTTGTTAATGTCTTCCCAAAATTTCTTCAGTAGTGAGCATTCATAAAATATATGTGTCCGGTCTGCATTTACTTCTTTCATACATCTCCAGCATAAAACATTTTCTTTAGTTATCTTATTGATATTATGTGGTGTGAGAAATGATCTGTTTAAAAATCTCCAAGTGAATATTCTCCATTTCTATGAAGATGTAGTTTTACCAGCAGTTTGAAGAATATTTAATTTGTCTATGTCTGAAGGATAGGTGTTGTTAGTGATGGTGAAAAAATTCCAATAATTATCTGTATAAGTATCTAAGTCTAATTTTATTGTTTTATATATATGTGAGATACTAATTTTTGGTGAATTTTTCTGCTGCGTAAAAAGAGATAAAAACTGTATCAATTTGGGGATAAAGATTTTAGTTGTAGGGGGGATTAGATCTAGTTTATCTTTGATGTATTTCCTAGCTTCTTGTAGATCTAGCCATAGTAATGAGTTAAGATTATTCTCTTCTATAAGAATATTCAATGCGTTTAATTCATGTTTGCTCATCACTTGGTGCCATGCCATCAGATATTTTTGTTTGAATAGTGACATTGTTGATAATCTGTAGTAAACACGATTCCATGAGTACTGGCAATGGGGAAAATAAGAACTATCCAACTTTCATATTCTTTATGCCTAAGGGTGAAATTCTTAAAAGACCTTAAAATTAGAGTTATGTAGTTGGATTTAAATGTTTGGGTGTGATGATAAGAAAAATATTATTTCAATCTCCAAATAAATGTATTATTCATTATGTATAACATATGAGTATCATTGGTATTTCTTGGAGATTGAGATAAAGATAGTATATAATCTTTCCATTCTACTGAATATTTATTGTCTACTAAATAAGTAATTGATTTGATTACTGAAGAAAGTGAATAAAGTTCTAAGTTGGGGAGGGCTATACCTCCATTATCCTAGCTATACATATGGGTTGAAATGGCAATTCTAGATTTAATTGGATTCCAAAGGATTTTTTTAATCATTGTATTAAACTTTCAGACAAAAGTTCAGATTTATAATGTATTTTATGTTGTTAGTAAGAATTATACCTAAATATGTTATTTGTTGAAATTGTGGTATATATTTCTTGAAGTTGTCATGTATATTAAATTTTTTTGACCTACTAAAAGTATTTGTGTTTTATTATGATTGAATTTAAGGCCTGAGTTTTTATGGAAAATCTCCATGTTGTTAAATAATTCTAAAAAAGATGTTTTTTTACCACCCAATGTGACTGATATGTCATCCACAAACATTTGTATCTTTGATGTTTCATTAAAACCCAATTCATATCCTATAATATTAGTGTTATCCCTTATCATGTTTGCCCAGGGTTCCATGATTAAAGCGAATAAAAAGGGAGATAATGGGCAACCTTGTTTAGTACCTTTAACTATTGGTATAAATTGAGAGATGTTAGGGCCTATTTTGATGTATGCTTGACAACCATTGTATAATTGAGTGATAAGGTTTATAAAATGTTTTGAAAAATTAAGTTCCCCAAAAGAATGAATAAATAATCCCAATTAATTTTATCAAAGGTGCAATTTATGTCTAAGCTAATTATAGTTAAATATGTTTTTAAGATCTTTACTGATTCAATTAAGGTTAGTATTCCCTTAATGTTGTCATAAGTTGTTCTATTTATTATGAAGCCTGTCTGATCCACCTCTCCTAGATTAGGAAACAAATTTTTGAGTCTATTAGCATATATAGACATAAACATTTTATAGTCTGTATTTAATAGGGAAATAGGTCTATTTGAGCTACATTTGGTAGGGTCTTTATCCTGTTTTAGAATACGGAATATAAAAGTATATTTCCACGGTGGTGGGGTGGAGTTTTTAGTTTACACTATGTTAAAGATGGCATGTAAAATTGTGAGGGCTTTATTAGGTAAAATTTTGTAAATTTCTGGGATAATGCCATCATTACTCGGAGCCTTATTTTGTTTAAGTTGGTTAATTTGCAGTTGAATGTCTTTAAAAGTAATTTGCCTATCGAGTAAGTTATCTTGCTCTCCTGTTAATCTTTTCTTTAAATTTTTATTTATGAATGTATGTATGTCTTTTTTAGAATTTGTTAATTCAGTAGACTTGTTTAGGTTAAGAAAAAATTCTCTAAATTTGTTTATTATATTATGTAATCCTGAGACCATTTTCTTCTTCTGTGGTGAAAAATGTTCATTAATATTATTAAATTTATTTAGTCTTTTAGTTTTATTGGCTAGAATACTCATGGATCTAGGGTGAGATGAAAAAGTAATAAGTCTGAATTTCTCTAAGCTAATCATAGCTTTATGATTTAATATTTCAATATATTTTTGTTTAAGGAATCTATTTATTTTTTATCTTTGTCTTCTCTGTTTTTTAAAAGGTCAAGATTCAGTTTGTCAAGGTTGTATTATATTTATTTTAATTCTCTATCCCACATAAATCTTTTCTTTTTGTACCAATCAGTTATCCTACCATATAAGTAGGATTTCAATGCATCCCAGATTAAAATTTCAGATGTATCATTAGTTGTATTAAGTTCTATGAAGTTCTGTATTTCTTCAGAAATGAAGGCTTTAAAATCATTCAGTTTGGTAATATATGCTGGAATCCTTTTCATCTGTACGTTAGAGGTTGTGTGAATATATATGTCAAAGGTTATGGAGTTATGGTCAGATAGGGGGCATGTGATCACCTTTGTACTAGTTAAAGAGTCCACTAAGTTATTAGGAATAAAAACCCTGTCTATCCTTGAATATGAATGATGTCTATGTGAATAGAACATATAAAAAAGTGATTTGGGGTTTGCATAATTATTTCATCTTTCAACAGAAGAGAATCAGAAAATTCAATAGTCTAGCTGTTGATTAAATTTTTCTTTTACCAATAAATGTAGAGTCTTTGCTATCAAAAATACAATTAAAATCATCAGCTAGTGTAATATTACCCTTGGAAAAGTGTAAAATGTGATATATGTGTTGCTGTGCTGATTTAAATCCAAAGCCAGGAATCCAGTAAATATTAAATAAGGTGAATATTTTATTATTAAATTCTATAATAACCGAAGCTATCATACCTTTATTATCTTGGTATGTATCTAATATTTTTGGTTTAGGTAGTTTATTATTCCATAATATTGCAACTCCCCTTTTTTGAGAGTGTTCTGAACTAACTAGAATAGAAAAGGATTTAGAGTCTAATTTAGAGATATCTTCTGATATCAAATAGGTTTCTTGTAAAAATATTATTTGGGAGTTTTGTAATTTGAGGTATTTATTTAAAGATTTCCCTTATTAGGATTATTCAGACCATTGACGTTAAGTGAAAGACAATCTAAAGAAGTTATAGGATAGTTACTTTGTCTAATAATACATGGTGTCTATATTTTATATTATTTTTTGTCTATTAGTGTATAAAGGATAAATATAAGGAATACAACTGTTTGTTAAACTTAAAATATGAAGAGGAGGTAAAATCAAAGGTATATTCAAATAACATATCTATGTAAGTTGTAGTGAACATCATAAACAATGTTAACAAAAATTGGTAGCAAATATTTTTAACAAAAAAAAAAAAACACCCAAAACCTTTCTGGAGTTATAAACTCCTAATTCAAGTGACATCAATCACTCAAATTATCTGTCTAACTATCAGCAAGTTTCAATCAGGAACTGCCTATTTGCAATTTGAATACATTTAAAAGTATGGCTTTAAGTGAATTTATCTTTCTTATATACAGAAATAACCACATCTGAAAAGGAATAATGATAAAATCATTAAAATATTCAGTAGTATTAAGTAAGTATGAATAATAACATAAGATATTGCTATGTATAATACAATAAATCTTTGAGTTGATTTTTAACCATATGTTAAAATAAGACAATGTTGCATAACCAGAATGGATAAAATCAACTGAGATATACTAATGACTATTAATTACATTTATATGCTGTCAATCAAAACAAACAAATATTAAATATGAGTTTGTGATAATGCTTTCAAAACCAAATAGATACTCAGTTTAACGGTATTATAATACAATGAAAAATGAAACTGTGTATTATTATATTGATAGTTTTCTGTAATGTTATAGGTATTGATGTGGCTGATATATCATACTCTGGTGATAGTGTTACTTCTTATTACTTTTGATCAGCTGTCCTGCACTTCCTTAATAGCAGCCCCTGACCCTCACCATCCCAGTCCCCCCAGCAGCCATGTTTTACACCTTTCCATATGGGTCACTTTAACTATATACTCCACTCAGCAGTTTGATCTGAGTCCGAGAAACATTAATAAAATTAGTGCAGACTAGGTACAGAGACCCACTCACTCCAATATGAATAGTGTTTGGACTCACAGAGAGATTCAAAGTAGGAGTAGGTGTATATCAGGGTGAGGTTCTGAGCCCACTGTTATTCATACTGGTGATGTACTGCATTGGCAGAGAGGTGAGAGGGGAGAGATAAAAAAATATTGCTGTATGTATCTGTAATTTACCATCACACAGTGAGATTCAGTATTAGTACTTTGTGGTATTCCAGTTTGACAGTCCATTAATCCACTTTTAACTTAACTGAAAGCTTTTAGCATATTGTGCTCAAAAGAAAAGTATCCTTACACTTTTCTTATTGTAACTATCTAATGGTAAAGCAGAAGGAATTATTGTGTGGATATCCTAGGTATTGTAATGAAGCTCCCATTTGTAAATGGCATCCTACATAATGTCTGTCTTCCAGTTTAGAAATGTAATTCTGTTGTTGTGTCTTTCGGCTGCTGTATTTAATTTGTATTTCATTGGGGCTTGGAGGTCACTGTAATGTGTAGAATTAATGTGAAGTACCTTATTTATGTACCGCCTTTTATGGTACACATGGAAGTGTATTTTACATAAAGCGTTTTGGCTGCTAGTGAATTTGCAAATTACAAGAATAAGATTTTTAGCCCTATGCAACACAAAATGGTAAAGTAGCTTTTATAATCATCCCTAGGATTGATATACTCTGGGGAATGTGATTCCACAGCCTCACAAACAATGGTGACTGCCACCTTCCCTCTACAATTTCAAAGGGTTTTTTGTTTCTAAAATTCATCCAGATCACATTTAGACAAATGTGCTTCTCCCATAGAATGTGGTTTGTCAACCAGTATACAAATCTAGCTCTACTCAAGGTCTAAAAAATTATTTTATGACATGGGGAAAGCTGACCAAGACAACTGGAAAGTCTAATTTTCAAGTACTGCTTTGGGTTTATGATTTCCATGTAGTTTTAATTCAATGTTACAACAGGCACATGGCTATATTTATATGTCTCTGTATATTAATTTGTCTTAATCTCTGCATATATTATTCCAGACCTTGCAATTCTTCAATCAAATGGAGCACGTGCAAATCAGATTTAATAGTAACACTTAACTGGTTATCACCATTTTAGCAATAAAGTTCTGTTGAAGTGAAAATCAGTGTGCTGGCTTTGCCGTGCTTACATATACACAGCCACACCTTCACAGTTACAAATTTCTCATAGTTCAGCAGAAACGACTGCATAAAGCTGGTGTCAGGAATGTCGGGAGTTACGTATTATCCAAGTAGCTATACCATTGTGTGGAAAACACAGGTTTGCTTCACTTTGGTTGTATGCATTTAAAGCACCATTAGCATTTCTAAAGCAGCTCTGACGTCACCATCAACAATATTATTCTTAAGCATCACGACTTTGAGCAAGTCTGTTAAACAGACAGCGACTGCTTCCAAACTGATGTACAAGGTTATATGTGAATCACTGTTGTACTCCAGCTAACAGTAGGAAAGAAAAAAGAAGCAGTTTATTTTATTAGAGATGCTATCTACACTTCTGATCATAGCTCTCCTCAGTTATTAACTCCATTGTCTTAGAACTTTTGAACTACAGTTGTGCAGCAGTCCATTACATTTTAACTGGGCCATCCAGAATACTTTGAATAACAGTTTACATTGCTTAATGCAGTCGCCCCTGTCGAAGCATGCAAAATTTGTCCATGAGAGTAAAAGTTTCCTACGGTAACAGTGTGTACTTCATGAGTTACTTTCGCCTTGATAACATCTTATTGAGAAATGCAGCTATTGTCAATTGATGTGCCACTGGGGAGTTACAGGAGCAATGAGGTGCGTCAACCCCAAGTACAAAGTTTTACCCATACTCCTCTTCCTGGGTCATAACCACTGTGACAGAGTAAGGGTCACTTCTTCACAGACCCCTTTTTATGTTAGGAGAACTGCTTCTGCACATATATAACAACTTATGCAAATGTGGCAATGTGGCCGTGACAATATGCAAGCACCGGCTTTGCTTCTCCTGACAGGATTAATATATAAATTCATGGCTGTGACATTTCCCCTTCATTGTGACTAAACAGCCTTGTTTGTCATTAATTCCACACAATACTTGAATACTCTGTTTGCCTTTAAGTTTTTTTTTTTTCTGGATTTATGGTATCTATTGACAGAATTAAAATGAATAAAATGTAAAGTTCAATATACATTTAAATGTTTTGTGCCACTGGATATGGACATGTCTTAGAAAAGTGCATTGGAACTAGTCCACCTATCCTATTAACATATATTAGATAGATAGATAGATAGATAGATAGATAGATAGATAGATAATAGACAGATAGTTAGCACCCTGTCTAATATGTTGTGATAATATCCGTTATTTCTTAATACAGTTTTATTATTCAATTTTATATGAAAAGAGTGGGTCAAGAAACAAATTAGTGCATTTAATGTCTTATCTTAGGGGAGGTACATCTCTCGCTACAGCACTCTGTACATCATTCCGGTGCCAAGGTCCAGATATTGCTGTCTTAGCAAGGGAATGACATCTATGAGCTAAGCCACTGAAAAACAAATCTCCACATAAGTCACATTAATTTCCAGCTGGTTAAGGTAATATTTGAAAGGTAAAACCTTCTGTAGCTATGAGTCACCAATGATGTCATCCAGCAACAGCATAGCAACAGCAAACAGTCAAGCAATGGTGGAAGGAGTTTGGTGAGTCTATGACTCAAAACAAGTTGCTAGATGTTGCAGTGGGAAACGTAAAGGTTTGACAACAAATTCAGTCCTTTTTTAACTAGCTCGCAAGCTGTTCAAGACAGCCCCACAATATGTGAAGCTAAAAATGGTTCACGAAAAACAAGAATCTCCCAGGCCCAGCAAACTGCCACAGCAGCAAACACAACACCACCAATGAGTGCAACCTTCAAGACTGCACACGCAGTGGCCAAAACAAAACAAAACTTTACAATACAAAGTCTGCAACAAGCACCAGCAGCAAAACACATCCTCTAAGCAACAGTACCCTACACCAGCCATCAAACCACCATTAATTATCTTCCATTAAACATGTATTTCAAGACAGAACAACAATGCCACCAGCCAAAAACTACTATAATATATATATATATATATATATATATATATATATACAAGCTATAAGCTTATTAGATTTAAAAGTTAATGTCAATTCTTAATGCCAGACAAAATGCATAAATCATATTAAACTATTAATAACTGAACTATATTTTGTGTCTTTCGGCTTTTCCCGGTTAGGGGTCGCCACAGTGGAACTCCGGTCCGCTAACGATAGGCAGTATATTTTTATGTATTGGCTTGCCGGGCCTAATGCACAACCTTCAACGAAGAAACACCCATTCACGCATGTCGCCACACAGAAGATGCTCTAACTGAGAATCAAATGGGCAACGTGTAACTGTGAGGCGACAACGATACCGCAGCACCACCACCGCAGTAGTAATAACTGAACTATATATTTGGGTTATTTATACTGTACACTCAGACACTCATAAAAAGATAATTGGCTAGTTATTATCAGTATATATGTTAAATAGAGCAAGACATTAATGAGAAAAGAATAAGAAGGTATAAATTAATTTATAACAAAAATAGACCAAGAAAATTTCAAACTCACCTGTTGAACCATTTTCGTCTCTCTAGATTTCTGGGTCATAAAAGGAAATTATTTATATATAAATATATAGCAAAAACAGCAAGGCTAATATGATCAGACTCAAGTCATTTTTTTTAGTTTCTTTTTATGGTCAATTGTTTTCCAGGATCCATTTTCTGCTAATCTTTTAAGGCTGGAGGTATCCCAATCCATCTCATCTATCTTTTCCAATATTTTCTTTGTTTTGATGAATGTGATATCTGGTTCTAGTTCTTCAAATATTTTAGGACCATCCTGGAGAAAGATTTTTAGCTTTACTGGAAAAAGCAGGTGTGTTGTTATTTGGGCTTTTTTTAGTTCTTTGAGTAATGGCGAAAACAGTTTTCTTTTGGCAATCACTGAAGAAGAGTAATCATTATCAAAGCGTGTGATATTATCTTGAAATTTTATAGGTGAGTTGGACCACACTGTCTTTAATACAATTTCCTTATCATGGGAAGATAAAATCTTAACTATTACAGATCTTGTAGAATTACTTTTATTGTTCTTAGACTGGACCGGGGATCTGTGAGCCCTTTCAGTACCAAATGAGAGGGCTTCAGGAAGTTGTAGAATCTCAGGTATCCATGAAGTTAGAAATTTCTCCATATTATTTTCTTCAATATTGTCTGGCAGCCCAAGAATCCTTATGTTGTTTCTTCGAGACCTGTTCTCTAGATCATCAATCTTTGTAGTAGAGAGTTCTGTTTTAAACGGAATTCTAAGTTGCGCTAATTTTCTTGAATTCTACAGTCCATATCATTCAGTGAAGTTTTTATGCCAGTAATTTGTTCTATTTGTTGTTTTAAATCTTGATGTAAAGTTTCCATTTGTTGGGAACAGTTTTCTTTGAAATATTTCAGTTTCATGTCCATTTTGTCTGTTTTTGTAATTCTTGGATGGTGGATAGTAGAGATTGTAGCTCCTTCTTTAATGATGTGTCCTGGTGAGAAGATTTTGTGAAGCTCATACTGAGGTCTGGTGCTAGACATTTGTCTTATGAATTTTGACAGGAAAAAATAATAAAACTTAAAAATTATTAAGATACTATCTAAATAGACTGTTAGGAGAGTCCAAATAAGCAAAAATAGTCATCTTTGGCCACGCCCCACTGTTTGTATTTTTGAGCGCTTTTGTTCTTTAATAGTAAAAACAAGAACCTCATCAAAAACACAAGTCAAATGAAAAAAGCAGTTTAGAAAGAGAGCCAAAAAAAAATCACATGACTAATTACTACTAATCATTAAATAGTGGGTGTTGTCACAAAAGGAAATACTTGAACTGAAATTTAAAATGTATTTATTTATTTAACATTTGTTGACCGGGAAAGTCCGACTAGGTTCCACAGAGCCTGTTTTCAGCAGAGACCCGGGGAGAAATGCTCCAAACGCATGTCTTTAGAATGTGGGAGGAAACCAAAGTACCTGGAGGAAATGCACGCGAACGCAGAGAGAACATGCAAACTCCACACAGAAGGCACCCGAGCCGAGAATCAAACCAGAGAACATCTTGCTGTGAGGCAACAACGTTAACCGCTGCACCACTGCGCCGCCCATGTAGTTCAAGTAAAGAATAATAAATAAACTGTCATATAATTTAAAATAAAAAAAATAAAAAAAGACTATCAGCGTAACTTTTGCTTCAGTAAAAAACACTTTATATTTATGTGTTCATTAAGTCCAGGATCAAGATCAGCTCTAAGCCGAATTTGCCATGCAGATTCGTGACATTCAAGGAAACTGTTACTATCCCCACAAACATCCTCAGTGTGTACAAAATCTAAAATGAAAAATGTGAACTTCTTAAAGTTACTACATAAAAGAGGATGGTTAGCAAGTGCATTATTTGGGTCTTTCTTGTGTATAGCTAAGGTGTGCTCGTAAACTGTTTTTATACACACACACAAAGACACACACACACATACACACATTATGCGTATATATATATATATATATATATATATATATATATATATATAAAATATATATAAATATATATATTTTATACATGTTATGCATGCTTATAGAAACATAGACACACAAGTACACTAAGCGCACACACTTACACACACACACACACACACACACACACACACACACACACACACACACACACACACACACACACACAGTAGGTGGACTGCATGATGTTTAGGCCTACAAAAAAATCACAATGGGTTGAAGCCCACTTTTGCTAATCAGGTTGCACTGTTGCAGTCCCCCCCCCCCCCCCCGCATCCTGAGATGAAGTTAACTAAGGATGATTTTTTTTCAGGTGGTGGCATTAGATGGCAAGAACAGTATGTGATGAGAGGCTGTCTTTTCCTAATAAAAGCTATAATCACATAAATGTTATTTAAGCAACTGTATTTCCTTAAGGTTTCTGAATGCTTTCAATGAACATAAACTTGGAAAGACACTGCATGTCGTAGCCTACAATTACAAATTAACTTCATTTAAATATAAACCTAATCACCTAAAATGCAAACATGTATTCTCATTAATGACCCCCACATTTAAGCTGGTTGAATAAATTAACTATTTTAGTATTTTTTTTTATAATAAATGGATAATTAATTTATAAACCTTTCAAAAATATAAACAAAATAACCTCAAATGCAGTATTAAGATTTACCACTAGAACAATATAATAATGCTGATATAGCATGATACAAATAGTAAATTCAACCAAATTAATATTAGAAGATATAAAAAAGGTACAGCCTCCTGCCAGGTAAACGCTCCTATTCAAAAAGCAAATATAAAAATCCAACAGGTGTAGAAAGGAGCGACGCTGATCTCTTTGGTACAAAAACCAAAAACTGTGTTGTAACAGAGTATTCAAATCCCAAACAAAAGTAGTAATCCAGTAATGTCCAAGCAAGTGAACCACAACCACTGGTGACTTAAAATCTTTATTCCATCAGATAAGCGCTTTCGCTGCTAAGAGCTTCTTCAGATCTATTGAATGGTACACAAGTTAAAATTCCCCAGTATATATATGGGTGTAACAAGAGAAACAATTAACACAATTAACACAATTAAAAGGGAAATGTTAAAAATCTCATATACTTGACAATACTAAAAAATATAGGTATATGAGTGTAAGTACTTATATCTAACATTCAAAGATGAATGAAAAATGAATAAATAGTATAATACACATATGTATAAAAAGACAACTGGATCAATTGGCAGAATGAAAATAACTGACCCTCTTGTCATTTACTCAGTTTAAACAGCCACTGCCTGGCATAGCAGGACTTCGGTGCATTTGTGAGAAGTTTGATAAACTAATTCACTGGACACCGAATATGCACCCATAGAGGAAGTATAATTGCTATGGCTGCCTTCTGTGGAATAAAATGACTAGCTGCCTGCTGCTCTTTGCTTATTATTTTGGCTTTACAGGACTAATGTGATTATGAGAAGCACAGTGCAATATTTTAATGTGTGACAACTCTTTGTATGGAAAAATGGCAAAATACATTACACTATCATCCTCTTTTATCACAATCAGAGGTCAGAAATGTACATACAAGTGGCTATAACTGGGTATCTTTCTTACACATTGCTATCATTTCTGCTTGCAAATCCTGATATTTTATGACTTTCTGTCTCTCTGTGCACAGGACACTGTAGTCACTGGGTGTGGCAATTTCGATGATCAATGCTACTTTTGTTTTATTTTCTTGGGCCACTACATCCAGTTTTCTAGCAACTATCTTTTGAACTGTTGGTAATGGTTGATCCCATGTGATGTAGACTTCATCATTTTGTATGATGCTTTGTGGCTAATGTTTCTAGTGATTTTCAGCCACTTCAGTACCATAATATTTGCCCAGTCCCCATGGCAGCAGTCTCGCCACATTATTATGCCTTTCAGTATACAGTCCTTCTGCCATTAGTATGTCGCAACCAGCAATGAGGTTTGCAACTGTTTCCAATTCTGTTTTGCAAAACCTACATTTGTCTGTTTCTCCCACATGTTCAATGGACTTTGTAAACCAACATGTATGTAGTCTACTATCTTGTACCACCAATATTAACCTTTCATCTCTTGGTTTGAATTCACCTCTCCTTAACCATTCCTGCATTCGTCCTGATCAACATGAGGTTCTTCCAGAAGTTTTCTATACTTGCAACTATATTTATGCATTTTCCACATTTCTTGCCTTCTCATCTAGTCCTTCACCTAACATTCTTTCTTTTGTTTTTTTAGCACATCCAGTTGTGCCTGGATTTTATCTACTTCTGGTTTGATTTCCATTCATGCTTGACATTGATATACTTCTGCTAGATTAAGCAGAAAAGTCATCTTAGATTTATTCTCCACATGTTTCAAAACGTTCACTACATTTGGGTCTTGTGAGGTCAGCACATATGTGTGGAGTCCCACAACTGCATATCTATACATGTAATCAATTTCAAGGAGGCCCATCCCTCCTTCAGAACAGGGAATATATCATCTTGGTATACGCTGATTTTTATAAATCATTTGGTGAGCATGAAGCATCCTTCTTGTTTTCCTATCTAATCTATCCAACACGTTTTGGGGACAGTCAATCACTTCAAAACTGTAAGTTAGGACAGAAAGAGCAACTTGGTTTATAGCTTGGATTTTGTTCCTAGATGTCAGTGCTGTTTTCAGGATTAATTTAAGTATTCTGAAATATTCCTTACTAAGTTTTATTTGCATTTGTTTGTGTTTTATTGTTGATCCTTCACCAATTCTCAAATATTTATACACTCCTTCTTGCTCAAGTTCTTTTATATCACATTCTTGTCCTGGTGTTGCAGCTTTCCTGCTTTAAAGGTTGCTTTTGCACATTTATCAAGACAGATGGCATTCTTATATCATCTGAAAAAGTTTTGACAACTTGCAGTTTTAGTTCCTCATCTGATGAGGTATACAGTTTTAGATCATCGACAGAGAAGATGAGAAGTCTTTACACTTCGTTGTTTTCTAGCAGCCAAATTATAGTCATGCCCTAAGCTGTTAAGTAGACAGCTTAATGGGTTAAGGGTAAGGCAGAATAGCAATGGTGATAGAGAGTCATCCTGGAATATCCCCGTTTGAATTTTTATCCTTGGGATAGTAAATTGTCCTTTATCATGATTTAATTGCTAAGTGGTCTGCCATTGTTTTGTGGTTACTGTAATGTAGTAAATCAGTGTAGGGTATATCTTATACATTTTTAATCACACTTTTATCCATGAATGTGGGATACTATCAAATGCTTTTTTGTAGTCAATCCATGCCATACTTAGAGTCTTCCCCTTTTTACAGTTCTCCATTATGGCTTTATTTGACACAAATTATCCTTTGTCCCATATGACTTTCTTTTATTGCTCTTTTGTTCCAGAAGTTTTCTATACTTGCAACTATATTTATGCATTTTCCACACTTCTTGCCTTCTCATCTGGTCCTTCACCTTATATTCTTTCTTTTGTTTTCTATACTTGTTGTTCAGTGTGGTCATTGTCGCTCGTCTTATGTGCATTAAGAAGACGGTGAGGCTTGGGTGTTCATTTAAGTAGTTTATTGTATACAAATACATCAGGATGGGTGGCAGGAACATTAAACTTAAATGAACTGACTGACTGACTACATACATGCATGCTCTTACTCTTGCTGCTTGCTCAAAATGGCAGTCTTGCTTGCACGTGCTCAGTACTTAATGGAAAGCCTTTTAAAGGCATCTCACACACTCTGATCTACAGGCATTATTTCTTTAACTTTCCTCACAAAATTTCAGAGGCATGCACAGAGAGTCACTATAGCTTGTATATGTCTGTAGAAGTAACAAGCTGGAAATATTATTGTAGCCATTTTTTTTACTTTCCTCACAATCAAACATCTGATGCATATACAGGTTGCTATTTTTTCGAGGTGAATAAATACGCCTGCTGTTTATATATGTCTGATAGGAAATATGTTATCTTCTATTAGTTTTTGCAATTTTGTCCCAGTCTGACATCAGAAGGGGACTCAGAAGGTGGCTGTCTTTTGGGGTTAGGGGATTAGGAGACATGCTGTATATAAATATGATAATAGCAGCAGCAGCTTGAAATATGACTGAGCATTTATACCTTAATTTTAATCCCAGTTTAACAGCAGTGGGAGTACACAGAAAGTGACTACATGTACTGAGGGCAGGCAGGTACATTTCCCAGGTTATGATATGATATATGCATCCTCACAAGCATTTGTCTTCTCTGGTGTTTGGTCAGCTTTGAGCATTCAAACTTGGGTACAACTTAATTCTTTCCTTGAAATGAAAAAGTAAGATTGGATTTCTTTTCTATATGCATAATTTTTGTTTAGGCTGTCATTGGATACAAAACTTGGGAAAAAAAGCTGTTAAATGCTTCTCAGAGTATCTATGGTTCCATGACTTTTGGATACCTACAACCCCAACCAAGCTTAATATAGTTACAACTGGGTAGTCCTGGTCAGTTAAGTTTGTTAAAAGGATGGAGGAAAAAGCAAAGTTGAAGAGTAGGACTGAATTTCTTTTTTTAATCACAATTTTCATTCAGACCATTTTTGGATTAAAAGGTTGTTTAAAAAAAACTCTAAAATAGAAAAGGAAAGCCCACCCACATGGAGCTTGAACTGTGTAAAAAAAACTAGTTTATTTAAGCCTCCTTTACATCCTGAAAAAATGTGTGAGAATGACATATGTAAACTCTTTAGGAACAAAGGCTTGCATATGTCTGAAAGAAATAACTTGGATAAATGTGAGATGAACCTGGTACATGATGTTTGCAACAACAACGCAATTAGAGTTATGAAACCGGACAAAGGGGGGTGGGTTGGCAATTATGAACACTAACCTGCACATCGACAAAATGCTTGGTATATTATATACAGACACCTACTGTGAGATTAGTTTGAATGAAAAAAATATTTTGTACAGGAAAGTGGATGTCTTGCTTGATGAACTTGTATTGAACAGGCAAATCAGCCTTGAGGAACATCAGTTCATGGAGGTAAAATGTCCAAAAATACCGACAATTTTTGGCATACCAAAGTTGCATAAGGATTTAGCCAACCCCCCCCCCCTTAGACCAATAGTTGATGCAAAAGCTTCCAAAACATATTTTATTGCAAAATTTATAGATACACAATTAAAATCTGTACTAAAAGATTGTAAATGGATTGTCCAAGATTCCTGGGACTTCCTTAGGAAAATCAACAAGAACATGTATGATGATGGGCTTCTTTTTGTTACCATAGGCGTTAGAGACCTTTTTTCTATAATTCCCCACGGTGTTGGTATTGAGTGGTTTTATTTGTACCTCTGCCAGCATTCACATATTAGACATGACCGTATTCTAGCTATTAGAACTCTTATGGAGTTGGTACTCGATACCAACATCATTGTTTTTGAAGAACAGCTTCTTAAACAATGTAAGGGTATAGCAATGGGGGCCATATGTGCCCCCATTTTTGCGAATATTGTTTTAGCCTTTTGGGAACTGGAATTTGTCTTTAACAGTAATTTTGCCAAATATTGGAAATATTATGGAAGGTATTTGGATGACATAATTATTTTATGGAATGGGAATGAGGAATAGCTACATACATTTCTGGCCTTTATTAAGGAAAGGACAGACTTTTTAGATTTCACACACTCAATAGGGAATGAAGAGATAAGTTACCTGGACATCACTATTAGTAAAGATAGAGAGGCAAAAGGCTTTAAAACAACAATTTTTAGAAAGCCTACCTACTCTAACACCCTCCTACACTTTAGTAGCTTCCACCAGTTACATCAGAAAAAGTCTTTGGTAAAAGGGCAGGGTGTTCGGCTAGCAAGGATGGTATCTGAGTGGGATGAATTCTTACATCAAATATAAGTATTAAAGGCAATACTTGCACAAAGGGGTTACCCCCAAGTCTTTATAGACAACATTCTACAAACGGTAAATGTCCAGAAAAAATGTAAACTCCTAATACTGCTAAAACCACACTGAAGGAGCAAAAAAAACACTGTAAAATCCAGTATAAATTCAGTGCTTTTTATTGTAGGTAAGCACTTTCGCAACCAGCCCTGGTTGCGACCTCAGACCAAAGATTACATAAAAACTTCATCCCAAACTTTAAAAACCTTGAATCCTGTGTCACATGACTATGACCAATTAATTAATTAAATGAGTTAAAAGAACAAGTACATTCAAAATGCAAACACACTCAAAAAGCACAAGCATTCTACAAGAGGTGGTTGTTAAAAGGGAGAGGTGTTATTTCTCACCACTGCTTGGAAAGGGAAATGTCTCACAAGAGGAAGAGCCAAGATTAGAAGTCACTGGGTTCAAAAAATCAGCTATTTTTAGCTATAATAAGCAATTTACAGACATCAGTGAAATAATTCAACATAATTGGAATCTATTCATTACTAGTGAAGATTATTTGGCTCTAGTAGGGACTTTTTCAAAAATTGTCTATAAAAGGGACATCACCTTTAAAAACATGCTTGAAAGAACATCTAAAATCACCCCTAGTATAACTCCTCCCCTTTAAAGAACACCAGTAAGCTTATTAGTCACTATGGAAACACGACTTTTCCAAATCCAACTAAGGCTCCTAATCATTGTCTTTTGCCTACTTTCTCTAACAGCAACCTACCTGCTAACCTCATATGAACAGTCAAAATATTTACAGCTGAACTTCCCTAATGCACAAACAAGTACTATACCTCTAATTAACTCCCCAGAACACATAAATATAACATCTTTACCTAGCTATTTACCTGCTAAATATCAGAAACTGACCCATATCAAATACAACTATCTAAAACCTAAAAAACCTTTTCACCATTACTTTAACCTCCACAATCCCTTAAACAAAATATTACACCTCTCCTTACTAAATGGGGACATTCATCCTAACCTAGGACCAGGGCAAAAAACAAGCACAGAACCACAAATTCATGTTCCCGCTTCCCCAAATATCCCATCTAAATCTCCCAACTCACTCTATATAGCTCACCTCAATATTAGCAGCATAAATAATAAAATTGCCCACCTCCATGCTCTCCTGGATGTTCATTCCTTTGATATACTTTGTTTAACAGAAACATGGCTAAATCCTACTACACAAGATGTTGAAATTATTCCATCTGAGTACAACATCTTGAGACAAGACCGCAAAGTAAAAAAAGGAGGGGGTGTTGCTATCCTCTATAAAGAAGGGCTACAAATATCTATACTAGATCTTGGTTCCTCTTCTGAAAACAATGCAGAAATCATTAGCACCAAACTTCAACTTAATGCCAGCAAATCCCTAAATATAATATGTATCTACTTGCCCCCTGGTAACAACATCACCACTCTGGAAGGTATCCTTGCTGAACTCTCCACAAAAATTCCCCAAGAGACAATAATTCTTGGAGATGTTAATATAGACTGGAAGGACTGCTCTACTGAATCACCAACCTCCCATATTAACCTTAATGGCTTCTCACAACCAGTTAACTCCCCAACCAGAATTAATAAACCCAATAACAAAGAATCCATCCTAGACTGGATTCTAATAAATAATCACCAACAACTCTATAATGTAGGGACCCTCCCTGATGATGTAAGTGACCATTCTCTCACTTACATAGTCAGGCAAAGGGCGAGCTCACACAACCCAACCATATATAAAACAATAAGAAGCAACAGAAACTTTATCCCCAATAACTTCCAAGCTGAACTAAAAGAATGTGATTGGTCACCTATAAAATACCTCTCACTTGACGAAGCAACAAACTACTTTAACTCAAAATTCTTAACAATCCTTAACCACCATGTACCAAAGCGTTCCATCAAAATTAAATCTAAACCCACCCCATGGCTTACAAAGAAAACCAGGCAGAAAATTCAACAGAGAAATAAAGTTTGGGCACTATGGAGAACAACTAAAAACCCCGTAGACCAACAACAATTCAGGCAAAAAAGAAATGAGACTAAGAAAGCTATACTCGAACATAAAAAAACCTTTTACTTCCACCTCCAACAGACCAACCAAAATAATCCACCAAGGTTCTGGGCTAGCATAAACAGGCTACTTCAACCAGGCCAATCCGCAACACCACCCCCTATAGGATCAAATTCCAACAATCCAAAGCAAACTGCTAATGCTTTTAATACCTTCTTCACTGAGACCATCCAAACACTTGCTAATCAACTAACAGCCGATAGTTCTGCCCTTCCAACCAATACTACTAACTCTTTCCCAACTCTAAACCTGCAACCTGTCCCAACTTTCCTAATCTGCAACATCTCAAGTAAACTAAAACCTACTACCCCCTCAGCTGACCAGCTACCTGCTGAATACCTGCAAAAGGCAGCCAAAGTCATAGTTTATCCGATATCATTGCTGATAAATAGAACCATACAAGAAAGCACTATTCCTACCATGTGGAAAATCTCCTACATTATTCCCCTACATGAGGGAGGAAACTCCAGAGAATATTCTAACTATCGTCCCATAGCTCTACTTTCCCCATTAGCTAAAATAATGGAAAAGTGCATCCACAGACAGTTACTAGACCACCTACACCAGAACAATTTACTGGCCAAATCTCAACATGGCTTCAGGCCTTTCCACAGTACAACAACTGCACTCCTATCCTTCACTGACAGCATCAATAAAAACTATAATAACAATCTTCTCTCTTCAGCACTTTTCATCAACCTTTCAAAAGCATTCGACATGGTCAACCACCACTTACTTCTCAATATTCTAAAATCCTTCTGTCTGGACAAAAAGACTATAAAATGGTTCCAGTCCTACCTTGATAATAGACAGCAGGTAGTGCTATGGGACAACAACCTCTCATCCCATCTCCCAGTTACCCTAGGTGTTCCTCAGGGCTCTATATTGGGCCCCCTTCTTTTCTCAATATTTATCAGTGATCTCAACCTAGCTATTCCTTTAACTAACTGTGTACAATACGTAGATGATTCAACAATAATCTGCTCAGCTAAATCTCAATCCCAACTACAGACTCTACCTAAGACAATGTTCAATAAAACAGAAAATTGGTTTCTACAATGCTGCCTCCTCTTGAACACCCCCCCCCCAAAAAAACAAACTCCTCCTCTTCACTCCTACCCGTAAATCACTCCCAATGAACTTTTCAGTCTTATCCAGTAATAGTACACTCATATCTCCCGATCCAACAACTAAACTTCTAGAGGTAACCATTGATAACAACCTGAATTTTGAAACCCATATCAATAATACCATAAAAACTGTCAACAGAAAACTTGGCTCCCTCTATAGGATAAAACCCTTTCTCTCCCCACTAGCCAGAACCACTATTGCTTATTCCCACATTATCTCCACACTTCTTTATGCTTCTTCCATATATACTAACCTGTCAAAAAATAACCTTAACAAGCTAGCCAACGCTTACAATAGCATTGCCAGATTTGCTACCGCTTCCTCCTTTAGTACCCATCACTGCCATAATCTGAAACAATTAGGCTGGTTAGAGCTTCTGAATCAGATTCACTTTAAACAACTCACCATTGCACACAAAACCCTTTTCCAACCTACCAATACCCCAACACTTGCTAGTCTCATTACCCAATATAAGAATCTTTCAACTTTACGCTCATCTAATAAACTACTTGTATCAACATGTAAATCTAATAACATGGCAGGAGATGCTCTGTTCTCAAATGCAGTTGGAAAGTAACCAACTCCCCCATGAACTTACATCACTGTCTTCATTTACACTTTTTAAACACAATCTGAAACTCTATCTTAAAACCCATTGGTTATGTCCCTGTACAAATCCAGACTAATTTTTATTTATTATTTATTTTATTTTACATTTGTTGACCGGGTTAGTCCAACTGGATACATATCCATTTTCAGTGGAGACCCGGGGAGAAAAGCTCCAAAGCACAGAGGTACATAAAAAATATAAAATATAAAAATATAGTGACATAAGCTAGGAAATTGAGACAGGCAACATTAAAAATACAAAAATATAACAGTAGGTAAAAAGAAAATTTCAATTAGTGATATAAGTTAGTAAAGATGAGTAATTAGGGCTTAATAGTGGACCCTTAAGTTAAAGGCTGGATGGAGGCCTATGTAGGCCGGGTTGAGTTGGGAGCCTGAGCTATTAGTCTGGATTAGAGCATGGACATAGAAATTGAGATTTTAATAGAGTTCGAAGTTGTATTTTGAATTGGTGGAGAGTGGGTATAAGTCTAAGGTTGTTGGGGAGAGCATTCCAGTTTTTGCCAATGGAATTGGCGTACAGTGCATCACCACCCGAGTTGGTAGATTTAATAGTTAATACTTGAATACTTTTGGATGACCTTAGGGATGTTAGATTAGAGTAGGGGGTAAGTATATTGTTCAGTGAGGGAGTTTTTTCAGGGTGTTTTATGATTTTGAATGCCTCTGTAAGTTGGTTAAATTTGAGGATGTTGGGCAATTCTAGCCATCCCAGTGTTTTTAGATTTAGGCAGTGATGGGTGCGGTAGGGTAGTCCGGTAATGAATCTAGCTATGTGGTTATAGGTAGTGGATAGTTTATTAAGCTCTTTCTTGTGAAGGAAGGAGAATATTGGGGAGGCATAGAGGAGTGTGGGTAGGAGGTGGGTACGGGCAATGGTTAGTTTGGTGTGGGGGGTTAAGAATTTCTTTATTTTATACATGGACCCAAGTTTCTTGTTAAGTGATTTAATGGCCTGGTTTACATGGATGTCGAATCTCAGTTTGTGGTCAATTGTCACTCCAAGTAGTTTAGTGTGGGTGACAGGATAAATTTTGGTACCATTATTAGAGGACACAATGAAGGTTGAGGTGGGGGTATGGGGAGGTTCCGTGCCATAAGAAGTCGCTGGGGAGGGGTAGAATAGGAGCAATTTGGTTTTAGTTGGATTAAGTAGGAGTTTTAGATCTGAGAACCATTTTTCGACAATAGAAAAGCAGTTTTGGGTTGTGACTTGGAGTTTGGTGAGAGAGTCGTCCGAGCAGATAAGAGTGGAGTCATCTGCATATTGTATGCAGGTGGCTTTGGGGAGGATAGAGTGTAGACCATTAATAAAGACGGAGAAAAGAAGGGGACCGAGAATAGATCCTTGGGGACACCGATGTTCGTGGGGAGTAGGTCTGAAATCTTGTTTTGCCACTGTACCGCCTGTTTTCTGCCTGTGAGGTATGCATTAAACCAATTTATGGTAGTTTTGCTAAGATTAAAAGTTTCCAATGTATGGAGCAGCTGGTTGTGGTTGACCATATCGAAGGCTTTCGATAGGTCTAGAAAGAGCAGAGGAAATTAGTTTGTTATTCCAGTTGAGGTTAATTGAATCAACAAAGGAGAGGAGAGCCGTGGTTGAGCTATGATGGCGGCGGAAACCGTGTTGTGTGTTGTACAGGAGGTTATTTTCTGTGAGGTGGGTGATGAGTTGCTTGTGAATGCAGCGTTCCAAAATTTTAGATAGGGGGGAGAGAATGGCTATGGGTCTATAGTTTGTTGTGGCAGTGGATAACCCTCCTTTGTGGAGAGGAATGATATACGAGATTTTCCAGATTGAGGGAATAGAGGCTTCAGCAATTGACCGGTTGATTAAGATTGATACAGGGTAGGCTATGGCATCAGAAGCTATTTGTAAGTATTTGGCTGGAAGTAAGTCAGCCGCTAGGGTGGTTGGTTTAAGTTTTTTTAGGAGGATACGAATGTAGTAGGTGGAGGTGGGTTTTAAATTAAAGGCAGTTTGAGTGGGGTAGGTAGTTGGGGTGGGAGCCACAGGGGTGAAGTGAGCTGACTAGCAAGGGACTGGATGGTCTCAGTAAAAAGGAATTAAAGGTGTTAGCTATTTCACTGGGATTTTGTCCATGAGTGATTCTGGTGTGGGGGTAGTGGATTTGCCTGGATGGAGGAGGTGATTGAAACCTGCCCAGAATTTTTTGGGATTATTTTGATATTTGTCTTGTAGGTGACAGAAATATTGTTTTGTCAGACATAACGGCAGCTTTGGTTGAGTTTCTAAGCTGAAGAAACTTGATGCGATCTAGAGGGGTTTTAGTGGTTCTCCATTTGTTCCAGGCCTGGTCTCTGAGTTTAATTTTAGTTTTAGAATCATTAGTTAGCCAAGGTGCAATCGTTCCTTAGTTCTAATGAGTCGCTTGGGAGCGTGAGAGTCAAGTATTTTAAGGAAGGTGTCATTAAAGTATGACACGCTCTGATCTAAGGGTAGAGTTTTTAGGATGGACCAGTTACAAGCACAGAGGTCAGCAAGGAATTGATCAGGGACAAAATTCTTGCTGTTTCTGACTAATCTGGTGAGGGGGGGGTTTGTAGTTGTGCATTTGTTTTTAATAATAAAAGTGATAAGGTGGTCACTAAGGTCGTTAGGGAGGGTCCCTGAGGTATAGTTGGAAGGATTCTTGTTAGTAAGGATCCAGTCTATGATGCTCTCCTTTTGTTGGGCATTTCCAATTCTAGTGGGGGAATGAATAAGTTGGGAAAATCCATGTAAGTTAATGGGGAGTGGATTGAGTTGGGAGGAGTAGAGAGACCAGTCGATGTTAACATCTCCTAAAATAATCGTTTCCTGGGGATAGAAGGTGGAAAGCCAACTCAGAGTTTGTTCAAGGGATTCGGAATTGTTGCCTGGAGGGAGATATATGACTAGGAGATTAATACTTTTTTGGTTGTTTAGGGATAGCTTCAGGGCAAGTAATTCCTGGTTATGGACTTTTGGAGGTTGGAGTGGATTCCTAATGATATTCAAGGAGTTCTTGAACATGACTGCTATTCCACCACCTTTTTTTAGTGGTTCTGTCGGCTCTGAGGATGTTATACCCAGGTGGGATGACTTCCTCATCCTTAGTGCTAGGTTTGAGCCAAGTTTCTGAGAGTCACATGATGTCAGGGGAGTGGGTTGCAAGTAGAGCATGCAAGCTGTGTACTTTGTTATTAATACTTCTTAGGTTAAGGTGAAGCATACGTAGGGAGCCTAATCTCATACTATATCCCAAATACCCTCTCTTAAGACCTAATTCCTGCTCTATCTGTGTCTTTTTAGATCAAGGCCTATCCTTGGCAAAAACATTTCTTATCCTAATAGGTATTTTAAATTATCTCTAGTTAAATTCTTCTGCATATAATTCTAAAGCATCCTACCTAAGGCAGGCAACAAGTATTGTTTAAACTGTGAGCATTGCTGAACTGTTGAAACTTGAAGTATGCATTTGTTTAACAATTACTTTCTAGTTACTAATGAAGTCTTGTACATAAAGTCTAAAATATCTTAGCTAATGCTTGTAACATGTTTTTGTATAAACTGTGAAGATTCCTGAACTGTTTAAAATTTGTAGTATTTAACTGTATAACAACTAGTACTTGCATGTTAGTAGTCTAGTAATCTCTTGGAGCTTATCTCCCCGGGACTCTACTGAAAATGGACATAAATCCAGTTAGACTATCCCGGTCAACAAATGTAAAATAAATAAAAATAAATAAATAAATAAATACAGAAAAAGGTATGTTTAAGTGTGGTTTCTGCCTACAATGCAAATATATTATAGAAGGTACTGCGATAGAAATGTCTAATTATGGCAAGCATGTACACAAAAAGAAATATTCCTGTAGTAGCAAGGCAGTAGTGTATCTTGCCTTTTGCAATATGTGTCCAAGCTTCTACATAGGGAAGACCATTAATGCCCTCAGAAGTAGGGTCTACCAACATTTTTATGATATTAAAAAACATGATTTGAAAAATGTCTTGAGAGTACATGCTCTTAAAAATGAGGGACACAGGTTTAAGTTTACAGTTTTGAAGCAAGTCACATTGGGGGACAGGGGTGGCACCCTTAATGACTTTTTAGAACTAAGGGAATTAAGGTGGCAAATGAGAACAAATGCGCCTGAACAACCAGGTTTAAATAACAGTATTTCTATAAGTTCTAGCCTTAGGCTAAAAGCTGAAGGGTATATGTAAATATTCATTTAAACATAATTTTTGTGATATAGGTTCAGATTTTTAGTCACTTTTCATGTATTCGTGTTTATGCACTTGTTTGCCTTTTTATTGTATTTGTGTATATAAGGAATGTATGATTTTATGGTATTACCATGGTTTTTAAGGGTTTTATAGCTTTTAGGTGATTTTTTTGCTACTGAATTATTCAATTATGTTAATTAAGTGGAGATATATACGTTGGGTCAGAGGCTTGATGTATTTTATTCTGATGAAGTTTTTTACATAAAAAAACAAAAGCGCTAAATAAATTCTTTTTGTGGATTCTGGTGTGCTTCATCCTATTCATTTTAAAATAGAAAACTCAGAATATATAGAAACTTCATGGCTTCTGAGAGTCTAGCAGCCCCTAGAACCCTAGTTTAATATAGTTATTTCTACTGCAGGTATTATAGCGTAGTCTTGGTCAGGATGTGCCGAAAGGATGGAGGGAAAAACAAAGTCAAAGAGTAAAGCAAAATCTCATTCTTTGATCATGTTTTTTGCTCAGGCAATCACTGAATGAAAAAGGTTGTCTAAAAATCTCTAAAATGCACATCAGAGCCATCCAGAGCCCCCATGACTTCTGGTAGTTGTAGTTGTTTCCTCAACAGTTATCAGAGTGCAGTCTTGTTTTGGTAGAATATGTTGAATGAACACGTGAAAATCTGCAGGGAAAAAATGAAGAGTAAGTTAAATTGTGAGAAAAGGAAGAAAATAAAGTAATCTGGATAGAGTGAAGAAATGAAGATGGGTTGGGTAGTGGGGGGGGGGGGCACTAAGGAGACTTTTTGCCTAGGGCTCCAGTTTACCTAAGGCCAACCATGACCGCTATAACAGTGATTTATGAAAAGTAAATAAATTGCCTGCATCGACATCCCACTCACCCTCTCAGCATTGACATTTACTGAGTTCCCCTTAAATGTAAGTTCTTAGCATTCATTAAAAATAAATAAATAAAAATCATGCCACTATTGTTAATTATGGCAATAATTGTATCGGTACCATTACTGTCACAGTAACTTCAAGCATTAAGAGAAATCGGATGTAGGCTTTTTGGTTTCATATTTCTTACAATGCATGATTTAAAGTAGTTGTCACCCTCATTGTCATGCATTATGTAACAGCATGTATTAAAAAATAGTTAAAACTCGATTGCGCAGGCATTTTTCACATCTTACATGAAAGGGGGTACATGCAATAGCACAGTCCAGAAACAATGAAGAGATCATATTTCAGTCATTTTAGATACTAAAATGTAAATGTCATCATTTTCAGTGGCTTTACATTTCAAGTACTTAATTACTCTGAATAAATGTGCTATGCAAGGGGGGGGGGGCTAAGACAGGGTGGTGCAGGGCAAATGTCCCATTTTTGGTTTCCACTTAGGCCCTTCTTGCATCCTATATGTAGTATAAGGAATACTTTCAGTGTTAATAATTGGTTTTATAGTTTATTTTCTTAATTTTCAAAATAAATACAACAGATTACTGCAGCTCTTTTTAATATAGCTTTCTGATGCAAACATAAAATGCAGACACTACCCTTTGACCTCATAAGCCAGAACCACAGTGCACCTGTTTTACAACCCTTTAAACAAAATGCCAATGTACAAACCACTGTTTCTTTGTACTTGGACCCAAACTCTGGAAATCCATCTCATCGCACATAAAAGATACTTCTTACCTCAAATTATGAACTCAACTAAAAACCCATCTCCAGGAACTTGCCAATTGTTAAAACCTTTCATCTAACTACATTACCTTACTTTAGCTTATTGTGGCCGCAGTGGTGCAGCGGTTAGCATTTTTGCCTCAGAGCAAGAGGTTTTCATGTTCGATTTTTGGCTGGAGCACCTTCTGTGTGGCATCTGCATGTCCTCCCTGCAGTCGAGTGATGTTAAAGACATGCAGGTAGGTGTGTGCGTGAATGGGTGTGCCTTCTTTGAAGGGAGGGTGTCGGGCTGGCAACTTGGCACTGTAAAAATCCATTGCCTATCATTAGCATATTGGAGTTCCGCTGTGGCGACCCCTAACTGGGAAAAGCTGAAAGACAAACAACAACAAGCTTTTTCAACAAGAAGATCTCCCACAAAAAAACTCAGTGTATGTTGTGTTACAATTTGCTTTTTTCAGGCTCCCCACATGTGCGACAGCAGCCTCCTGCAGCCCACTTGCTACCATCTCCCTTCTTCCTTCTTGTCTAGGCTTACCCTACCAAAACTTGTCCCTTCTGTTTTTCCCTCCTCTGCCACTAGGTGGCAGCCTTCTCCCAGTAAAAGAGCACATACACTCGCATACAAAACCACAACCTACTATTATAGTAGCTAGCTGTTACTTCTACCCCTTCCTCCATTCTAGTATAAACTACACATAGAGTACCTACCCAATTTTACCTTGCTTTCAACTGCATTCCACCTTTCCCATATACTACCAGCTCCATTTCTGATAGCTTTACCTGGCTCTGGCTCTTCCTGCTCCATTTGCCCTGCGGGCTCACTCCGCTCCCCTACCCTACTCCAAATCCCACCCACCCCAGTTCATCTACTCTTATACTTCTGTGGTCACACCCCCATCCTGTATCAACCTATAGCCTACTCAATCTTGTTACATAACAGTTAAACTCCTAATTACTTACTACCTCCCATTATCTAAATCCTCCTTTTATATCACCACCAGTTAGCTTTCCTTTTAACTATACATTTATCTGACTGCTTACCTTTCCTATTACCTTACCATGCCTATCTCAGGCACACCTAAACTCTTTAACTTGTTCCTATATCTTATAATTCTCCCCACTCCACTTATATCACATATCCTCACCAGTTATGAATATACTAACCTTACTAGATTTCAACATCCCCTAAAACAAACAACTCCACTCTCTCTTCTATCCCCTTCAATCCACCGAAACATAACATCCTCATCATTCTACCATCTACCTCTGTTTCACAGGCTTAATCACATCATGTACCTCCAACTTAAAAAAACTAACCCTCATTTCTGTAAACTCTCAAAACACTTACATTTTCCACAACAACACCTACTACTAAACGGTGACATTCATCCAAATCCAGGCCCAAACAACACCATCCCTGATCCCCAACCTCTCCACCCCACTAGCTCCTATACCCCAATTAGTGGCCCCGACTCTGTTCTTACAGGTCACCTCAACATTCGTAGCTTAAACAACAAAGTAGCACACCTACATGCTCTGTTAGGTTTCTACTCTTTTGACATTCTATGTCTAACAGAAACTTGGCTCAAGCCAGTAACCAGGGACGATGATATAATACCACCTGGATATAACATCCTGAGACTAGATCGTCCAAACAAAAAAGGTGGTGGGGTAGCGATATTGTACAAATCTGAATTACATATCACAACAGTAGATACCCAACCTCAATCTCCAAACAATGCTGAAATCCTAATTACTAAACTCCAGATTAATGCAAAAAAATCCCTGTATGTTATTTGTGCCTATATCCCACCAGAAAACACAAATCTAGCAATAAACAAAGCACATTAGACTGGATATTAGTTAATAGCAATCCTCTCTCATGTAAAACAGGCACACTGCCTGACGATATTAGTGACCACACTCTTACCTTTATAACAAGACACAAGACCAGTATTCCCAACCAAATTACCCTTAGAACTACCCAGAAGAAGAAAAACCTAAACCTAGACAGCTACCAAGCTGAGCTCAAAGCTTGCAATCGGTCACCCCTAAAATACTTACCACTTGACAATGTGGTGTCTTACTTTAACTCAAAATTCTAGCAAATTCTTGATTACCATGCCCCCTCTCGTACAGTCATAATTAGGAACAAACCAGCTTTTTGGCTCTCCAAAGAGACCCAGCACAAAATGCTACAAAGAAATAAGACTTGGTCCAAATGGAGATTTACTAAAGACCCAACTGACCACCAAAACTATAAACAACTTCGAAATGCTAAAAGAAACTAATTATTTTTGACAAAAAAAAACTATTACCATAAACTCCAAAAAAAACAACAAACAAATCCACAAAAATTCTGCTCAGGTATTAACAGGCTACTCCATCCAGGATACTCCAAAACCCCTACCCCCTCTAACTTGACTTAGAACTCTCCTATCCAAATTGCAGATACATTTAACAAATTTTTCTTTGAAACTGTTAAATCGCTAGCAAATACCTTATCCCCAGCTGGTGCAACTTTAGCACCCTCAACAGCCAATAAACTCCCTGCATTTACTCTTCAACCAGTTTCAACATCACTAGTCCATACACTTCTTCATAAACTTAAACCTTGCATACCATCAGCTGACCTCCTCCCAGCTGAATATCTCCAAATGGCAGCTGGTGTACTAGCCTACCCTATTTCCATCTTAATAAACAGAACCATTACAGAAAGTTCCATCCCTTCTCTCTGGAAAGTCTCCCATATAATTCCATTGCATAAGGGTGGTAACTCAACTGAACTGTCTAACTTCCGACCTATAGCCCTAATCTCTCCTTTAGCAAAAATCATGGAAAAATGTATCCACTGGCAGCTACTTGATCATCTCCTACAAAACAATCTGCTGGCTGACTGTCAGCATGGCTTTAGACCATTCCACAGCACTACAACTGCACTCTTATCCTTCACTGACTGTATTAATAAAAATCGTAATAACAACTTGCTTTCCTCTGCTCTGTTTATAGACCTCTCTAAAGCCTTTGACATGGTGAATCATCAATTAATGTTAGACACACTACAATCTCTTTCCTTAGATACTCAGACACTCAAATGGTTTAAGGCCTATTTAGGTAACAGACAACAAGCAGTCCTCTGGGACAATAACTTATCCACTCAGCTACCAATCACCCTGGGGATCCCTCAAGGCTCCATTCTGGGACCTCTCCTCTTTTCTATCTTTATTAATGATCTGAAAACTACCCTTCCTCAAACCATATGCATACAATATGCGGATGACTCAACATTAATCTGTGCGGCAGCCTCTTTGGCTGAACTTCAGTCCAGTACCCAAAAAGTACTTACTTCAGTTGAAAATTGGTTCCAACAACTCTGTCTCCTCCTCAACCCAAAAAAAAACTAAACTATTACTGTTCACTCCCACACAGAAGTCTGCCCCTATTAATTTTACAGTTACATGTAATAACAGCACTTTAATAGCACCCGACACAACCGCCAAACTCTTAGGAGTAACAATTGACCACAATCTTAACTATGACACTCACATAAACTTAACCATCAAAGCAGTTAATAGAAAACTTGATTTCTTCTACAGGGTTAAACCCTTTCTTACACCCTCTGCCAGAACTACTATTGCACAAACCCATCTAATCTCAACCCTACTCTATGCCTCCCCCATTTATACCAAGCTATCCAAAACTAATCTAAACAAACTGTCTACCTCCTTTAATAACATTGTCAGATTTGCCACTGGCTCCCCTTTTCAAACCCATCACTGCCAAAATCTGAAACAGCTAGGATGGCTGGAATTTGAAAACCAGGTTCTTCTTCAACAACTTATCATCACTCACAAGGTCCTGTACCATCCCACTAATACCTCTGTACTTTGTAACCTCATTAGTCCATATAAAAATCTTAAAACTCTACATTCAGCAAATAAGTTACTAGTAGCTATCCTTAAATCCAGTAACAAATCTGGTGACAGCCTTTTTACTAACTTTGTTGGAAACACCTGGAACAAGCTTCCAAACAATCTAACTTCCCTTACATATATACCACTCTTCAGGAACTAGTTAAGAGCCTTCCTTAAATCTCAATGGTTATGTACATGTACTAAACCAGATTGATACCCCCTCCTCTTCCTAAACCACCTTTAAACCTACCTCAACAATTATATCTGTTCATATTTCCTTCACTTTTTATTCAGGAAGCATTACAATTTTTCTAGTTTGATCCAACTATCCCTACCTGAACTACTCCATAATCCAAACTAGCCTTTTAGAGATTCATATTATCCCAAAAATTGTGAGTATTTATGAACATAAGACATTTTACAGATAATAGTTATTAGTTTTACTCTCTCTCTCTCTATATGTCTGACCTACTGCTCTAAATCTACCATTACTTCCTTCTATAGTTACTTCTACTGCTCTTAACCTCACTACACCTACTAACTTAGACCAAATGTATGGTAAAGTGTTGTTATTTTTAGAACTTAATGTATTGTTGCAATGTTTTTTTCTTCTTTAAGTAGGTGCTTAGTATCTATAGTCACTTTGTATAATTCTGTTTGGAGCTTTTCTCCTCGGGCCTCTACTGAAAATGGACATATATCCAAATAGACTAGCCCAGTCAACAGATGTCAAATTAAAAAATAAATAAAATAAAATAACAACCTGTATAAGATTACTGTCAAACTCTTCTACTCTCTCACTCCATCCTCTGTCTCTGATATTCCAATTTTATATTACAACACTGTTGAATCTACTTATTTTACTGTAATGCCATAAAAATGTTCTTTCCCAACTTGTTTGTTTCTTTATTATAAGTTAGATGAATATTTATATGATATTACTGTCCTTACTCAGTTCATCATTCTTGTGTTGACATATATTGCATCCTACTCCTGTTTACCTATGTAAATGTCCCTTTATTTGCACTCTTCTTCTGTCTTTTTGGGTTGAGGCAGAAATTGATAATTTCTGATCAGTGCTTTACCCTGTTAATAAACTAAAAAATAAAATAAAATAGTGCACTGGAGGGCCTCTGCCATCATACAAAGCTACCCCAGGTTTAAATCCCAGCTCCAGCTCTTGTAAGACAACATAAACTATGCTATCTCTACAACTGTGTACTACAGCAATTACGTGAGGAGTAGGTGATTAGCTTTAAGGCCATATTTCATAAATGTTTGGGGTAGTGTGGCAGAAAACCTCCACCATCCAGTACTGTTACCCTAAATTCAAATTACAGTCTTTCCCCTAGGTATGAAATCATACTGGGGATGGTGCACCCTAAAATGTACCTTGCAACATTGAGACAATAAATGCAATGGAGTCCTGCTATGGCAGCATTGCATAACAAGATTCTGAAACATTCTAAGATAATTAATCTTATTACCCATTGCTGTATAGTTTGAGCTTTGTCAAGCCCTTGGTGAACCCACAGGGTCCATCTGAAGCCATATGGTACCCCCAGCTTCACCTGCCTACATGCCAGCATCAGTACTTCAGGCATTCAGCCTGCCTGCATTACCAGCACTCTCCTACAGCTGAAGTTGAACATACCAGAGAAGAGACTTGCATAGCAACATGACTTGTATGTTGGAAATACAAATGCATGCATAACACATACCAAAGCTGTTGTGCATGCATTCTCAGTGTCCAAACAACCAGACAGGTATTCCATGGGTCCACCTCAGGAACTTTGATATACATGTTGTGATGAAGTGATCTCTTTGTGCTGTCCCCACAATAAAACAGGAGTGACTCATAAACCATGGTGGCACAATGCTGCAACAGATAGCATTGTCACCTTACAGCAAGAGGTTTCTTCCCTTGTTTGAGTCTTAGCTAGGGTGTCTTCTGTGTGCTGTCTTCATGTCCTCCCTGCATTTATGTGGGCTTTCTCCTTGTGCTCCTATTTCCATGCGCATTCCAAAGACATGCAGTAAGTGGATTGCATACTCTAAATTGGCCATAGGTGTGAGTGAGTGAGTCAGTCAGTCAGTGAGTGAGTGTGTGGTGTGTGTGTGTGTGTGTGTGTGTGTGTGTGTGTGTGTGTGTGTGTGTGTGTGTGTGTGTGTGTGGTTTGGAATAACAACCGCAGCAGGGCTAACCACATGGTGGTATAAACCTTGGCTCTAGATGATTCTCACAGTTGAAGTGACACCTTGACCCCTTATGCAAAAATGGGTAAAAGGGGTTCTGGATGGATGAATGGACTCATAAACCACTCTAACAATCTTGCACCAGGTGTTTGGTTGCCCTGCCTGCACCCGATACTCTTTCCTACCAGTACAGTTCCACCTGTTTGTGGAACTTGGTACTGCAGAGTGGCTTTCTACCATTTATTGCTGCCACTTCCCTTTTACAGGTAACAATGTAAAAATTCTGCAAACAGCCCATTAACTTCAGTGTCATTATAAATACTCTAAAGTGTTGAGGAATTTCAAGCTCCACTCACCTTTTGAAATGAGACAAAGGGCTCTGCCAGTCATCATTAAGTCTGCCAGTTGAGGACTGGTAGAGTGCTTGCTTATTTACATGGGAATGGGGTAAATGCCTAGCATGGCATGTTACCCCACAACATTACTTTTGAATACCCCATTTGAATACCACAGTCAGTAAAATTTCATGCTAGTGAATCTTTTTACGAGTTTCGTATATAATCCAACAACTGCCAAGCCAACTTTGTAATTGTAGAAAAACAAAAAAAAAAATGGAGGATAAAGCACTTCAAAACTCTGGAAACTTCAGCTATTCAGCCTTTTAATAGACAAGAGAACAAAAAAAACAAAATGCAATGCCACCCTGAGGAAATGAAGTAAAGCACTTTTTGTCTGGTGCAATGACCAAACGTCTTTCCAGTGAGTATCAAACCTTGCACCTTGCGGTTGAAAAGTATACACCTTAACCACTAGACAACAAACAGCAGATGCCAAAACCAGTTAGGTTTATAACCACACAAGAGAACTCCCCCCTCTGCCCTTAATTACACAATTAACCAATACAACGCAAAAGCAAAAGCAATTAATTATATACATGAATTGCATCTTAAAGACCTAAGGTAAAATTCATTAAATTCCTTGCTGTTACTAAAAGCAACAAACATATCTAATGTCAGAAATTAAGTACTATAAGATTTAAAATAGGCACTACTAAAAAGGTATAATATCCTATGTAACATAATACATACTTTAAAAATCAAAAATTAAACATCAAAAGATTTTATTGTTGTTGAATACGCTGCCCCTCAATGTTAAATATACTTAGAATTCAGAACTTATATTATTCAGCCATTCCTCTACTGTAAACCTTTGTTACCTTAAGGGATAGTGTGTCTACGCATAAGGGGTCCACCATGTTTGTCATACTAACATAAAGTCACTGGTAGCAAAATGAAAGTGAATATATATTTTACCTTAAGTCTTTAAGCTGCAATTCATGTATATAATTAATTGTTTTTGCTTTTGTGTTGTATTGGTTAATTGTGTAATTAGGGGGCTGAGGGGAGAGTTCTCTTGTGTGGTTATAAACCTAACTGGTTTTTGTGCCTGCTGTTTGTTGTCTGAAGAAGTTTGGTCATTGCACCAGTCGAAAAGCGTTTTACTTCATTTCCTTAGTGTGGCATTGTATTTTTTTTTGTCTATTAAAGGGCTGAATAGCTGAAGATTCCAGAGTTTTGAAGTGCTTTAGCCTGCATTTTTTTTTGTTTTTCTACAGTTTGTGGTGTTGGTCTGAAATTTTATCAACTTTGTAATTGGCAAGTTCAACCGACACTGCCCATCACTACAGCTGCACCGGATTGTCGGCACTGTTACTACCAGCATTTAGCCTGCCTCCAGCAAAAATTATGACATACAAATGGAACTGAAAGCCCATGAAGCTATCAGCACCACAGCGCTACCTGTAGTCTGACCTGGGAATGCATATATAAGAGGTTAAAACTTGACTGTGCAGACATATTTCACATCTTATATGAAAGGGGATGCATGCAATAGGACAGTCTGGAAACAATGAAGATGTTATATGTCTGTCATCTCAGATACTAAACTGTAAATGTCATCATAAAGCAAGTACCTCTCAGGTGTGTGCGACTGGTCCTTGGTTGCCCACCCAACACCAGATTTTTTTGTTCTGCAGTACAATTACAGGTGTATATGGGAACTGATATTATGGGCAGTTGGCCATACTATCATGAACTGGTTATAGTACCAATTGACATATATAGGGAAGCAGCCCCTACACCTCAGCTGCCCGCTGAGTTCCATGAGCAGCTCCACTATATACAGTTTTTACAATGTCATTCAATGCAGAGTAGCAATCCTAAGTGTTACAGCACAGCTAAGTATAATTCTGCTATGGACAATGTATGGGGCTCCATGAGTCCTCATTGTCCTACTCAGCTAGAGAACTTCTAGAGCCCTAGTTGTGTAATTCAGTGCATGTAAATGCTAACAGTAATGTGCCTCATGATGCGTAAACTCTTTTGGAATCTCACATGTAGTGTGACCATTCTATAAAAGTTCAAAATGGTTCCTTGCATACGAGACAAAGCTCCCAGTTATTATGGGAACAATGGCCCTTGGGCCTCAGGTGTTCTGGAGTGCTTTCTCCACTAATCCTTTCTTTCTATAATAAAATATCAGATTGTTGCATGTCAAAGTAATGCAAACAAACTTCCTTTTGGTCAGATGACTGTGCTCTTTGAAAACATGATCACACATACTTTGCTCATTTACTGCACAATTCATGGAAGGTATTTATTTATTTATATTACTTTTTTTTTAGTTTAGCTATTTATATATGTCATTAAGTGAGTTGTTCAACTTAGTTGAAGTCTGTTTTTAATGAAGGCCAGGGAGCATTGTCTGATTAAGGGACTTGTTTGAGTCACATGGTAGCCAAGTAGAGACTGAAGGACTCAAACCCTGGATTACTGGATGAGCTCATTTGCATCCATGACCTTAATTCTCACCACTAAACTGTCAAACATAGTAACTAGTGAGTACATTTTTTATGTAATATAGGCAGAGTGGGCCAAAGATTCCATGTTTAGCTATTACCTGGTTATGATGCCCGTGCACTGGCCCAGTAATCAAGGTGCATCAATCCTCACCCCTAGCACCAGTGAGGGATGTCCACATTGGGAGGATAACAAGTACACACACAGTAAATTACAATTTTCCTTAAGAGCACACAGAGATCACAGTCAGTCTGGGGCTGGTTTCTCCCATTCTCTCCAGATCCCCAATAAGACTCCCCACTGACACAGCTATAGGGTTCAAATCTCAGCTGAGTAGTCAAGCCAAAACCTCCAATATCCTCTCTGTCCAACCAGTGCTTCATGTCCCTGCCCAAGTAGCTGACACACATACACTTTGAGACACTCCTGGAGAAGGCTGGCACAAATTCAATAGCTATGCCCCCTCCTGCCCAGGCTATAAGGTAGTAATCCACTGCCACCAAATACCTGTATCAGCTACTATAAAGGCCCTTACCAAAGAATGTCCAATTTCACTTTGTAATATTACTGTTATCCAAATAGTAAGTGTAACCCAGGGCTAAGGCTGTTGGAGTGGCTTATACAGTATCACCAAATACATGCAAGTGCTCTGAGAGCTTAAATTATCTCTACACAAAACAGCCACAGTTAAAATGTTTAAAAATATTTAATATTAATAATAAAAACACAAGACAGTACTTATTAACTAAACACAATGACATTAGAAAGTTCATAAATCACAGGAAAATACTTTAAAACAACATTGTAGGATTGTAAGATAGTCTCACATAAATATAGAAAACAACTAGACTAATCTGGCTATATAAGAGAAATTACTGTTTTAAATTCTACTTACACAGCAAAGCAAGTGCTGGTGAGTTATTGTCAGATTTGAAGACAAATACAAAATGCTCCTCTTACTTTATGAGATAGCCCTTAAATTGATAATATGCATTACTGCTGAGTCATTTCAGATTACATCATTCTTGACACTTCTGCTGAAGTTTCCCAGGTTCACAGAACGCAAAATTTTTAACATTTCTTTTTGATCTGCCCCTGCCAGGAAGCCACAGCAATAAAAGTCACTTTACATGTGAAACCTAGCAATTATCTATGTCTTAGGACAATAGAAAGAATTTCCTAGCCCAGACATCCTGACTCTGAGCTTGAGATCATACACAGTTGTAAAATTCTTTACTTTTATCAGCTTTCTTTCAGCAGGGTTAACTGTGGTTACATTTTCGAAGCTTAGCACATAACACAGTTGTCTTAAATTTGTTACACAAGCCTGTGGATCATATGAATATTTACAATGACATAGAATTATTTACAAAATTCTATCTAGCTAGGCTGGCAGCCTTCCCACTGGTATAATTAAAAATTCAAAGTTAGAACATCAAAGAGATTGTGACAGATATGGCACTAGCAGACATGAAATAAAAACACATTTCTTTGACTAAACATTTAGCTTCTGCAAGACTAGTGAGTTATCTCGTACCCTAAAAAAAGACAGACAATGTGAATCATCATGATGCCTCTTAAAGCATTTCATAGTTGTGAGTGTATACAAGATCCTGTTGCATTTACAGACAACTCTCTGAAGCAGTGTGCTGTGACACTGGTACTGAATTAAGGGTATACAAGTACGTTTATGAGAGCCAATGGAAGTATGCCCTACATTCTGAGACCACATATAAGGAAATGCCTTCTGCTTGAATTAAATGTGAACGTGTGTGACTGGAATTTGGAGTTCAGTATCCCAATGCAGCATGACAATTCCTCTTAATAAACGAAATGACAACAATAAAATCACTGAATCAGAGAGAGCAGGATGGATGTTTATCATTTCAGTTACAGCTGATCTCTTTTGAATTCCATGTTTTATGAGCTCCACATGGTTTACGTCTCATGTCATTTTGTATACTGCTTCTAAAAATATACTTAATCATTGATAAAATTAAACTGAAATGTGCTACTCTGCTAAAAGAGCCTGTAATAGCCAACTAAAGTAGTTTACTGTTATAACAGAACTCAATCATTAATACTTAATGTGTATTTTAAAAGTAATCCTACATAATGTCTTGGTTGGTTCTCCTCCATAACCTCTCCTTCTCAGTAAGTTACTGACAATTCCTTTTTCAGTATCAGGCATGTATTTTGTTTTAAGTAAAACTTCCAGATTTTACCTACTTTTTACTTTTAGCTGACAGGTAACCTAAGCTGATCATGTAGCAGACTGGAAAACTTACTCTTGATTTGTTGACTAATAACCTATAGGACTGTTTTATAAATCTTGTCAATGTTAGATGCAGACTCCTCCTTCTCCTGTGACTGGACAGCTACCATCACTGTCATGAAAATATTCATAGCAACTTATCCTTCAGTGACACAGAGTCGTTCTGTGTCACTGTCTCAACAATCCAACAGACTGCTTACTCACTCATAACGTGGAAAGATCTAAAGGTTCAGGGTTCTGACCCACAACACTTAGGTTCATGGTCCAGTACTGATTCAGTTGAGGTAGTGCAGTGGTGAGGATCCCTGTGAAGTTTCTGCTAGTCACCATAAACATACCACCCCCCAGAAAAAAATTTAAAGGAAGCCCTCAGTGACATCTGATATGAAGGACTGAATGGTAATGTTTTCATGTGTATGCTTTAAAGATATGTGTTGTTATGTATGTGGGCAGTTTTGTGGAAGTCATGTTTTGTGACCACTGCTGAGTGAAAAGAAATGGAAACAAACATCTTATGCATGTATAAGAGAGCTGGCTAGGAAATCTGTAACCAAAGAGAAAGTAGTTTGATTTAGAATGCATTGTTCACAATACAATACAGGTTTATGTACCCTTCTATGAAGCATGTTGTACTGCTGGACACATACTTTAATAAAATTAATTTTTTAATCTATGCATTCATTTTTTCTTTGCATTATTTTTGGTCATGAATTCCCTGCATTCATTCTCTATTACCAAAAATCTAGCTACAAAAGAATAAGCTAGCCACATCAACAAAAACTTAATAGTAATAATCTAAAGATCCCCCATAGTATAATATAGGTCTGAAACAGAATTATGAAGACAGAGGGGAGATTAACAGAGTTGTTTTTCTTTTGGCTTTTCCTAGTTAGGGGTCGCCACAGCAGAACTCCGGTCTGCTAATGATTGCCAGTCGATTTTTATGGTGCCGAGGTGCCAGCCCGACACTCAACCTTCAACGAAGGCACGCCCATTCACGCATGTCTTTCGAACACCACTCGATCATGGGGAGGACATGCAGACTCCACACAGAAGGCGCTCCAGCTGAGAATCGAACGGGAGAACCTCTTGCTGTGTGGCAACAACGCTACCGCTGCACCACCGCAGCTTAGGGGAGATTAACAGAGTAAACTGAAGCAAAGCTACAGCAATGCAGAGTTTCATAAGTATACACACACACACACACACACACACACACACACACACACACACACACACACACACACACACACACACACGCACACACACACATGCACAGAGGTCCATATTCTAAAAGGTCTTGGACATGGAATAACATACTACACCAAGCATGTCTGAGTCCAAAACCTTTGGCTCTGCCAGTCCCTATTTAGTGTATGATACTGGTGACTGAATTCCCATACCTGATTATAAAAGGGGAATTGGGTTTACTGTGCCAACATTCTTCAGAATTTTTCTTCACCTGATTACAACCCTGAAGCGTTAAAGTGTCCCGTCACAATCAGTGAGCCATATTGGTGAGTCAATATCTCCAGCTGTATGTGGGACCTGCTATTGCAGGTAGTACCTGGTGGGAATGCAAACTGCATGCAGTACCAAATTTCACACACAGTTGGAGGTTTATTGCCCCATCTGAGAGCCTACGTGGGATTGGCTAAGGACCAGGTACATGCAGTTTTAGATGGTGTGTGAGCATTTCTTGTACTTCAGTGGGGATGGCTTGCCATGACTTATATGTTAAAATAGAAGAAATTTCCTGATGGGATAGTTGATCTGCATGCTCACCCCCTGCCATAGACAAGGAGAATGTAGTCATGATGGCTATGCTGACTGCTATGCCTGCATTCTGCAGTTTTTCCTACAGGGGGAGCACTCTCTTGACAGTTAGCAGTTCCACAGGTATGGCAGATTTGGTACTACAGGCAGGCTCTCTACCTGCAATACAAGATTTGACATACAAGTGGCCCTGAGGTACTGAACTGCTGAGTCTTCATTTAAGTTCTCACAATGTTAGGCACAGGTAATGAGACTTATTAGCATAGACTGTCTCAGAATCTCAGTAGTTGCTCCTAGCATATGGTAACTCTTGGCTATTCAGTATCTTGCCACAGCAAAATACTGAATTAGGTGTGTGTTATGTCCAGCATAATGTAATTCTTGATGGCTGTGAAAGCACAATCAGAACACGGAAAGCAGGATGGTCGTCTCTCCACTCTGAATGCTTCAGAATCTGACACACACACACACACACACACACACACACACACACACACACACACACACGCACAAACACACACACACACACTTTTACATATTTCGTATGGTATGTTTAGGTCTACACATTTTGCAGCCCACACACCCTTTACCTTGCGATACAGCTACCTAATTAGCTGCTTCTATTAAGTGACAGCAGTTGTGGACTACAAAAATACTGCGAAAGAAATCAGTCTTCTCCCAGTGTAAGATAGAGTTGCATACATTTTATTTAAAGTAAATCGGTTATACCTGCAAGCACTTTTGCTTTACAATTAATTTCATTTCTTGCTGTGCTCCCCCTGATAAAGGTGCAAATGATTTTTCAAATATTAAAATTATAGGGTGCTATTTAACATACTTAGTTTTGCCATTATGTTAAATAACAAACGCTAATTACTACAAAGCATTATACATAAGCAACTAATAACTCACCTCTATAGACGAGCTACTTCTTATTCATATTGTGGTTTCACTGCATCATGGTATGGTAATTTTCTCTGTGAACTAGCTGACAGCTTATTTTTTCTAGGAAGTAGGACACTAACTACTGCTACATTTTACATGGAAATACAGTAATCTATACATTAATTTACATAGTGAGGCATTATGGGTTCAGTCTTTTATGATGCTATGACAGGGATTTTCATCTCTAAGAAAATTATCCATGGGGCTGTCCTTACCAACAAGACCAATACATTTTAAATAGTTGTTTTATTTTTTTGTTTTTGTTTTTTTTTTCCTTTGTGACTTTGAATTTTTTCTATGGGCATTGACCATACATGGCTATAAACACATGTGAGCTTATCTATAAAAATAATCCCAAGTTCCCAAAAATATAAATGTTGCCATACTATGTTTTCAACTATAAATCCATAACAAAAAACTGACACCAAAGATTAACTACTTTTGAATATCACAACAATATGACAACCCAGCAAAGGACTCCCAAAAACACAGGTAGGCTAGGTAACCATTTGAAATGTTCAGATCCACTAGAGTGAGTCCCAAACTGTGGAGAATGAATGACTGAAAGATCAAACTTGTATATATCACGTCCAACATGCCATTTCTCAGAATATTCCCTTTTATGACGATCTCGGAGTTGGTATGCATAAGTTTGAGAGTTGTGGAGGAGTGCAACAAATAGAAGTTTAAAGTAAATGAAAGAATTCTGAGATTCTCTCTTTTCTAGTTTTATGGTCTTTTTTTGGGGGGGGGGGTTAGAACTTGGCATTTTGAGTGCCCACATTTCAATGGAGAGCCAGTAGAATAAACATAAACTCGATGCTAAAATTTTCATAAGTTATCTTTTCTTTTTTTAAATCATAAAGTTTAAGTAGTATACTTAAACCTATTAATATTACAACACCTTCAAGATTGTTACTTTGTTGTTTGTATTCTCAAATGAGAACTAGTAAAAACAATACATGTAAATGCAGTGTTATTTGTCTGATTTTTAGTGTTTATTTTGTGAAATGAAAATATCGGTATGAAAATTAAGGAATGGAAGATGAATGTCACACCTAGTATATAGATAAAAAGGTACTATGTAATATTCATATAACTGCACATGTGTATGCAGACATGCAGACAGGCACACACACACACACACACACACACACACACACACACACACACACACACACACACACACACCAATTACAACTACTTTATTGACTGTATATACTTCAGATATCTGACTTTAATTAAATGAATGAACAAACAAATAAGTAATGGCAACAGTAATGTATTTCAGCACATTACTGTCCCACACACATGCACACAGTACAACATAAAACTGCATTCTCTGCAGCAGACCGTCTGGCAGTGCCACTACTGAGCAGAAGAACACAAACAGTATCCTCAACAGAAGCAGCCAGATCACACAGCACACTAGAGTATGTATTAATATACATTAGTTAATTAAAATGTATTTAATTAAAAAAATGCATACCTCATGCTTGCACCATCAGAATCCATGCACAAGATTTCTTTCATTTTCATTCAGACTGCCTCAGGCACCAGTCACCTGAGGCAGCTTGAGCTAATGGGAAATGAAAGCTGTATTGTCATGCAGTCCAACTAGCCCTCATTAAGGCACCATTCCCAAACATGGCAGGAAGGCCTGCAATTGTCTTATCTTCTATCAGGAAACTTTAAAATATGGATTTCAGAATTCTATGCAGTTGTGTATGCAAAGAGTTTGACATCATGTAAATAGAAAGTTAACAATTTCTAAGTGTCGAAACAAATTTTCATTTGTCTGGGCTACAACTAGGGAGTCCAGTAGCAAATGCTATCCCTAGCTGAAACAATAGTAAAGTTAAATAGTGTAAGGTGGAGAAACATTTTGACAGTTGTAAAATCAGTATAAAACACTGTAATTCATTTTCTGAAATGCATGCAGTTTTTCTACAAATGGTGATACAGTTTTTTTTCTGTCCTTTGTAAAGGCAGGTTATGTTCATCCTGGTGATGGCATATAACACTCAGAAAACAAGCCTCTGCTCAAATTAATCTTTAAATAACAATGATTGAAGTATTTACTTCTGAATGGCCTTCACTCAGCCATCTAACATTGTTATGGATAACCAAGTCATGTTTCTCAATTGACATATCTTATAAACATTTTTAAAGTCGATGAGACTGTAAAGTAGAAGCTGAATAAATGAAGTTTATAATTGACATAGCACAGTCCATTGTATTTTAACCAACTTCTAAGTTCAGCAGAAATTATGATTTGGTGCATTAGGTAGTATGACAATCTAATTTGTAAAGCAATAGCAACCAAATGAACAGACTGTGGGCCCTACCTGCCACAGTAGGTGTACCATTCAACACTAGCATATTGACACATTCCAAATCCAGTACAGTCTCCTTAAAATGAAACAATCTAGTATAAATTATTTCATTTGTTTTGTGTCCCTCCAAATGAATAACTCCAAGCAATTCCTAAGGAAATCACTTAACATAAAAAAATCTCATAAATACATGACTCTGTTATGTTAATTTTACTGGTTTTCCACAGCAACAGGGCTTGTCTCCCTTTTATCAGGCTATCCAAAAGAATCTTGAAAGCACCTGTTGTGTAGACCACTACCCTCCTGATGGATGGTGTGATAAACAATTTTCTTAACCACTTACCTGCTGTGTATGCTTAGAAAGTATGTCCCCAGAATGCTAACTGTTTTGGTTATTTTGCATTTGTATATAAAAGAACATTATCTCCAAAACAGTCCAATATTACTCATTACATTCTCAGAGTATGTTTTCAGCACAATTTCCTATAAAACATTTAATTATTTGGATTATATCCTCAAAACAAAGAAGCAGCTGCATTATAAAGTTTAATGAAAAAAATTGTGTACATTTTCATACCTCAACATACAAAAAAAAAGATTGGTTCTATACAGAAACATATATTGTTTTCCAGGTATGAATCCACAACAACTTTATATGTTTATGGGGAAACTTACTGTTTGTTGTTGGTGCCAGAGGACGCTCAGAATATCATTGCAAAGTCATCGGTATCTTGTAATGACAACCAGAAGAGTCACAATGTGAATGTTTTCCTTTCTTCATCCTTTTTTCTTTCTTCTCCAAGTTTCTGTTATTTCTGAATCGGGATAAATAGACAGATAGACAAATGGATAGATAGAAAGATGGATAGTTCAGGATTTTGGAGGTTGACCCATATGTCAGTTCCCCAAATGCAAATTAGTTTCAGCATAGAAATTCAGAATGCTTTAATAAGATACTTAGCTACAGAGCACACTCAAACATCCCATTGTACCCTCAATAATTTCATTGTCCTTCATTCCTGATACACAAATCCGCACAATGTCATTGTCAGTACCTTCCACTATATGCAGTAAAAGAAAGTTTTTTTTAGCATGGTGAAATACAAATTCATTTTTGCTTCTAGTTTATACTTGATAGTAATTTTACCTAGCTTTGTGAGCAATGGAATGTGGAAACTGACTGTAATACCAGTCAATGACAGCAAACGTCCTCTGAAACCTTGAATTCGGTAGCTGTATATAAGAGGCTATTTATCAATTTCCCCTAAAATGGTTTGCAATAAAAAAACTGAGGAATTCTAATACAATACATAGGTAGAAAATGCAATACTGTATCTGGAATGTAATATGCCTCTTTTGACAAAGTGCATCACCTTTGACAGCAAAGTCATCACATAAGTAAATGGCCATATTTCTCTTTGACAGATACTGCATTCCAACAAATGATATCAATAACCATTCAGAACTGATACTATAACTGACTTTTGCTTTCATACAACACCTATTCCCAAAAAGGCAATAGCTATATTCTGTATACTTCTGATATCTCATTGAGAACAAAATGAAAAATATAACAAACCACAGCAACACGTTTCAACTAACTGCTGTGAGACATGAACACTGTTCACAACAAGCCATATCATTTTTATTAAAAACTGATCGTATAATTATCCTGGGGTTTCCCTTATAAAACAACTCTTTACCCCATCTCAAAAAGACATCCACCTTCTGTATATATCTGTGATATCTAATTATGAGGAAAGTGAAATGAACAAAGACCACAATAATTTATTTCAATCTCTTGGTCTTGGGCACTTGTATAACCCCCAAACTAGCCATATCGAAAATTGTTTAGTATAAATCATATAATTTCCCTCTAGTTTCATAACTGACCATCTCCCAAGACAAGATAGCCACTTTCTGCACACATTTGTGATGTATGATTGTGAAAAAAAGTGAAGGGCCTGGTGGCTTTAGTAATGAATTTCAGTTTGTTAATCAGGGACACATACACTACTCTTAGGCTTTCCAAATCATATAATGCATACTGTTTTCACACATACACTGTGAATTAACCTAGGCTTTATTCAGTTAGTTATGAATCAATTTCCATTATTAATACATGCCTTATTCAAAAACGAGCTTTGTGGGACTGGGTCAAATGCTTTTCAAGGTAAATGATTTCAATATTTAGTCCTTGGTCTATTACATCAGTGAAATTGTGGTAAAATTGTAGGTTTATTACGCATTGTCTGCCAACTGTGAATCTATTGCTTCACAGGAGACGGCTTGCACCTGTCACCCCTAGGCTTTTGAATACTGGCCAAGGCTCTTGCTGCCCTCACAGTGCCTTTTTTAGGCAAGGCTCAAAAGTCAAACCCACCTCCATAAACAGCACAATTAACAAAAAACTGAGGGTTATGCTACTCAGCGCCAGGAGTTTAAATCTCAAAATGCATGTGCTCGAAGCACTCCTTAGTATGGAGAATGTTGACATCTGTGTAGTAACTGAAACCTGGTTCAAGGATCCAGAGAGCACCCCAGCACTACTGGGCTACAACTCATACTGCACGTTTCGGCCACAGAACACGGACCAAAACACAAAAGGAGGGGGTGTATCCATATTCATCAAGGATACCTACACCTCCAGGTTAGTGGCATAGCATGATACCTCTGAGATCATCCATGTGCAACTAACATCGGGCAAATCTGCAGTGCAAATTGTGGCCTGCTACAGATCACCCTCCATGACCCAGGACCACCCCTCCACCTTTCTGGAGACACTGGAAAACATGAAGGTCCTACCAAACACCCTGATATTGGGTGATTTCAATTACCCTACCATTCACTGGGCAAACTACTCGAGTACAAATTCCCAGGCCCAGAGCTTCCTGGAATTCATCAACTCAAACACCCTGGATCAGCTGGTAAACTCCCCTACCAGAGGTGAAAACATATTGGACCTGGTCATCACCAACATGGGCAACAGGTGTTCCACACCGGAGGTCAACCCGTCACTGGTTAGATCAGACATAAACTAATCACTCTGGATGTCCACACCCCACCACCACCCCCAACTAAGGAAACCACAGTAAAAAACTTTTCTAAAGCAAACTTCACCTTACTTAAGACAGAGGTGGTAAGTTTCACAGCCCCCACGCTAAAGGATAATGCTGCCCAAGATGCAGAATCCTTTACAAATGCACTCTATGAGCACCTACAAGGATGCATGGATCATGCCATCCCTAGCAAAACCAAGACTCACTCCTCTAAGAGAAGGAAACCAGTTTGGTGGACCCCTGCAATAAACAGGCTATACAACAGAAGGAGGAAACTAGTTCAGAAAAAAGCAAATCCCAAGAAGGAAAGATATCCCTGATCAGTATCAGTATGAAACTGAGGTCCCTCATGAAATCATTCAAGGCTAACTTTGAAAGAAAAATAGCCAAGGATTCAAAAGATAACCACAAAGCCTTCTTTAGCTATGTTAAGAATCTAAGTGGCAACTCGCAGATATGCTCTGAGCTAGTGCAAAATAGCACAAAATATACTGAACCTACTGATATTGCCAACATCCTGGCAGATAGATTCAGTGCAAACTTCACCCCCCTCTCACCTCCAAAAGGGCCCACAACAATACTGGAAAAGTGTGGTGTCCCAAAAATCACAGATGCACAGGTGAAAACAGCCCTTTCAAAAGTCAAAAACACAGCATCAATGGGACCAGATGGTGTCCCAGGCTGCATCTTGCACGAACTACAGAATTAACTAACCCTCCACCTAAACATGCTGTTCAACCTCAGCCTCTCCGCAGGCTACATACCCATAGAATGGTGCATGGCAATGGTTATTCCTCTCCACAAAGGAGGGGCCACAACTGACCCTGGTAACTATCACCCCATAAGCCTGACTAGCCTGGTCTGCAAGGCTATGGAGCGCATCATCATGGAACTCATTAACAAATACATTGGGAACCTCCAAACACTTGACCCGACCCAGTATGGCTTTGTTAAGGGCAGATCATGCCTACTAAACCTGGTTGACTTCTTCAAGACAGTCACCAAGGCCATAGATGAGGGAAAGGTGGTTTACACAGCCTACCTTGACCTCGCCAAGGCTTTCAACACCATTCCCCACTTGGGTATTACAGGAAAAACTCACCAGCCTGAACATAAACCCCTATGTCACAAGATGGGTTGCCAAATGGCTTACAGACAGAACTCACACGGTAAGAATAGCAGTCTCCAGGTCCAACTCTAAACAAGTCACAAGTGGTGTCCCGCAAGGCTTGATCCTGGGACCCCTACTGTTCGGCATATACTTCTCAGAAGTACAGGCAAACACAGGAGGATTGTGGCTAACCAAGTTCGCCGATGACTGCAAACTGGGAGCCATAATTGACTCTCTGGCTGACATGGACATCCTCCAAAAGGACCTTACTGAGATGGACACCTGGTGTCGAAGTCATGGCCTCAAGATAAATGCCAAAAAATGCATAGTCATCCCATTTGGGAAAAACAAAACACCCACGAATTGCCACATAGGTGGCAGCCCCTTAATACAGAAGAGGTAATAAGAGATCTGGGGACCCAGGTAGATAGTAATCTCTCTTTTGACAATCATATTGCCAAAGTAGTTAGGAAATCCTTCTATGTGGCCCATCTAATTACTAAAGGGTTTGCATCTAGAAATAAAGAGGTTATAGTGCCCCTCTACTCGTCACTCATTAGACCCATCATAGAGTACAATGCACCATTTGGGATGTACCTCACAAGACACTTCCAACAGCTGGAAAGACCACAAAAGTACCTCACCAAGAGGATTACTGGCCTCAAACATATGTCCTATGCAGCCCGACTGAAAAAACTTCAGCTATACTCCGTGGCATATCGCTTACTCAGAGGCGATCTCTGCCTGACTTACAAAGCCATGTCCAACTCAGAATTGATGGACATGCTCCACCTAAAGAAATCCAAGTCACTGCGAGCCATGCGTCCTAGTGAGCTAAACCTCGCCACAACAATAAATAGAACATGCTGGAGGGATAGATTCCTGTCACAGAGACTCCCCATGCTTTGGAAAAAAATTCCAAATTACATCAGACAGAGCCCCTCACTAACACTCTTCAAGAGAAACCTTGACGAGTGGATGGGTAACAGAAAATACACCCCTGAGATCACTTCATTGGCTCTGCTTGAGGATCAGTTAATTAATCAATGGGGTGGCGAAAGCCGACACACTCTGGCTAGGCTTATAAATGCCCTCGGGCAGATAGTCTAGTACCTACCTATGAACCTATGATGTGTATAGTCATTGTTCAAAAGACCTCCTTCAAGAAGTTTTCCTGAGAGAACTTTTTTATATGCCTTACCCAGTATTTTTGTCAGACTAATTGGTCGATAATGTTCAACTCGTGTTGCCTTAGTATTTTTTGGGATTAGCATAACAGTGACCTCCTTTCACAC